>NC_142010.1:12613198-12751684 GCF_049901735.1 Notechis scutatus | reverse complement strand
GGTAAAATCTGGTGGCCGTGACTGCAACTGTTTACTTCCAGATTTTGGCAAAGATTTGCTTAATGGCTGCCTCCCAAAAACCTTGGGAAATCAAAATTATGTGACATGTTTTGTCTATGATCCAGGTCATAGTTGTCCCAATGGTGGTTTTTCAAAAGGCAACTAACGGCACTTCCTTTCTTTTCCTTGAAGATGTTTCACTTCCTTCAGTTGAACCGAGGGATGATGAGAAGCAAAATCTTTTCAAGGCAAAACAAAGGAAGTCCAGTTGTTTTTGAAAAAGCACCCTTGGGGTGATCTGTTTTATGACCAGGCTGGGCAGGCCCCATAATGGCAAAAGGAGTCCTGCTGAATCGTTACAGGGCAGGGGCTGTGAAATGGACGGTGGCCAGATATTGGCGAGGAAAATGGAAGCGGTTTTCCAATCTTTCCCTCCACAGGGGGAAACCTCAGAATTATGGGACGAAGATCACCATACTTTCACACTACGAAGTCAACTGTGCAAAGATTTCAACTGTGCAAAGACTGTGCAAAGAAGGCAGATGGGTAGCCTCCAGTCACCTAATCATCCTAGTTGCTCTTCTCTGTACTTTTTCTAGAGTCTCAACCTCTTTTTTATAATGTGGTAACCAAAACTGGATGCAGTACTCTAGGTGTGGTCTTACTAAGACTTTATAGAGTGGTATTAGTACCTCCCTTGATCTGGATTGCATCCCTCTGAGGATTGCATTAGCTTTTTTGGCTGCACATGGCTGGCTCCTATTTAGCTGGTTGTCCACTAAGACTCCAAGATCCCTCTCACAGTTCCTGCTATTGAGCCTGGTTTCACCCAGTCTATATGTGTATTTTTGGTTTTTCTTGCCTAAGCGTAGGACTTTCCTTTTCTCTACATTGAATTTCATTTTGTTAGATACGGCCCAGTGTTCTAGTCTGTCAAGATCCATCTGGACTTGAGCCTATCTTCTTGGGTGTTGGCTATTCCTGCCAGCTTAGTATCATCTGCAAATTTGGTAAGTTTCCCTTCTATTCCCTCATCTAAGTCATTAATGAAGATATTGAAGAGTCCTGGGCCTAAGACCGAACCTTGTGGCACCCCACTGCTTACTTCCCTCCAGGTAGACTTAGACCCATTAAGGACTATTCGTTGAGTACGGTTTGCCAACCAGTTGCGAGTACATCTGGTGGTGGTGCTATCTATTCCACTTTTTTCTATCTTATTAAGAAGTAGGTCTACTTTGTCGAATGCCTTACTGAAATCTAAATATATTATGTCCACAGTATTTTGCTGGTCTACTAATTTAGTCACTGTGTTGAAGAATGACATAAGATTGGTTTGGCATGATCTGTTCTTAACAAACCTGTGCTGACTGCTCGTTATTACTTTACTTGTTTCTAGATGTTGGCAGATCTGTTTTTTTATTATCTTTTCCAGTATCTTCCCGGGTATTGATGTTAGGCTGATTGGTCTACAGTTTGATTTAATTTTCTTGGATTTCAGTAAGGCATTTGATCAAGTAGACCATAACTTCCTACTTGATAAAGTAGAAAAATGTGGGTTAGATGGCATCATCACCAGATGGATTCGTAACTGGCTGACCAACATGTGGTCCTCAATGGAACTGCATCTACCTGGAGGGAAGGATGCAGTGACTATCCCAAGGCTCTAGTTTAGGCCCAGCACTCTTCAACATCTTCATCAGTGTCTTGGACAAGTGTCTTGGATGGGGAACTCATCAAATTTGCAGAGGACACCAAGCTGGCAGGAAGAGCCAACACTCCAGAAGATGGGCTTAAGATACAGAAGGATCTGGACAGACTTGAACATTGGGCGCTAACAAAATGAAATTCAATAGTGACAAAATAAGGTTCTACATTTAGGCAAGAAAAACGCAATGCACAGGTACAGCGTATGTGGTACCTGGCTCAATAGCAGTAACCGTGAGAGGGATCTTGGAGCCCTAGTGGACAACCATTTAAATATGAGCCAGCCGTGTGCAGCAGCTGCCAAAAAAGCTGCCAACCTGATCCTAGGCTGCATCAACAGAGGGATAGAATCAAGATCACGTGAAGTGTTAATACCACTTTATAATGCCCTTGGTAAGACCACACTTGGAATCCTGCATCCGGTTTTGGTCGACATGATGTAAAAAAGATGTTGAGACTCTCGAAAGGGTGCAGAGAAGAGCAACAAAGAGGAGACTGGAGACTAAAACAAATAAAGAAAGGTTGGAGGAACTGGGTATGTCTACTTTAATGAAAAGAAGGATTAGGGGAGACATGATAGCAGTGTTCCAATCTCTCAGGGGCTGCCCAAAAGAAGAGGCAGTCAAGCTATTCTCCAAAGCACCTGAGGGCAGGACGAGAAGCGACGGGTGGAAACTAATTAAGGAGAGAAGCAACTTAGAACTAAGGAGAAATTTCCTGACAGAACAATTAATCAGTGGAACAACTTGACTCCAGAAGGTGTGAATGCTCCAACACTTTATAAAATGATGTTGGATAACCCTTTGTCTGAAGTGGTGTAGGGTTTCCTGCCTAAGCAGCGGGTTGGACTAGAAGACCTCCAAGGTCCCTTCCAACTCTTTTGTTCTGTACGTATTTACAAATCAAATCAAGATTCAGGGGGTGACTTTACCACAGTAGCCAAATGAAGACAGTAGAGAGAGCTTCACAAAAACAACATCAAAGCTTAACACAGCACACCATTAACATGAAAAAAAAAAACTTCCATTAATTTGATATCCCAAATTAATACATGATTAAGTTTGCATTTCTGATAGGATTATCGTAGAGCAAGAATTGCGAGTGGCAGAGAGATCTCCGCTTTGCTCCTCAAATTGAGCACTATAAAATGCTGCCTTACACCATCCGGTCAAATGGTTGTGCGGACTCTTCTAGAAAACTTCCAGTGACGGAGCAGCCACAACTCTGGGAAAGCAGCTTTTCCATTCTTTCATTGTTCTCACGGTCAGGAAATTTCTTACTTCTAGGTTGAAACTAGAAGCTTCCACCCGTTAATTCTCATCACTTGTGGCCTGGTTAGGCTAGTGTAATTCAGTTTCTGGAGGGGGGTGGTTGCCCTTGAAGTCTACCCCCAAATTTTGGCTGGCCTAGAATGCGGCACCCTGCCTGCTTGTGCTCACTGGCCAGGCTTGGGGTGGCCACATCACACCCCTGATGTTGTGGCGGCCGCTGCTTCCGAGTGCAACTTTGTTAGGAATGTAAGTCACCTCAGTTCTTTGGGTTGGAAATATATAAACTAGGATAGACTTTTTAATACTATGCCTTTAAGAGAATACTAAATCTGTAATTGGGTGTGGTTCCACTAATGGCCATAAGATGGAGCCAGAAACCTGGGTTTTTTAGTCTCAGAAGAGAGTCTCAGTGAAGTGAGTCTCTGTTTCCTTCTGTTGGAGAAAGTTGCCATTCCTCCTAATGACTGTTACTGATCATTGATGTAAGTCTGTTACTGAACTGTTTTTGATACTGGACTTTGATATTTTGATTATTCCTGAACTGGAAACTGACTGCTTTACCTGTGAATGACTTGGACTGCTTATCTTGGACTGTGCTTAAACATTTATTGGAAGTAAAAACCTACATTTTCTGTACAGTGTATCTGTGTGCTGTGTGTGTGTTATTCTTCCCTACTCTCACTACGTCTCCCTGTATGCGCTCATTCTCCTAACGGGGAATTACCTCAACAAACTTGCAGCTCTGCTTTCAAAGCCCTCTGTGGCTCAGGCCAGGATAGCTGAAAGACCATCATCCCCAACCCGTTCTCCTCTGTCCACCCCAGATGGCCACAGAGCACCAGCTAAGGGTTCCCCCCTCCTTAGGGGCAGTTGGAGGTCTCTGTGGGGCTCCCCCACCCCCAGGGACAACCTCCCCATTGGCCCCACTTCAAGGGTTGCCAAAAACATGCCTTTCCCAGGGGGCCTTTGGGGGTGGCGCCTGTTAAAGAGTTTGCAGCTTTCATCCAGCACACAAGTAAATAATTCAGCAGGATTCATTCATAGAAGAAACTTCTTTATATGCAATAATACAGAACATGATGCATGTATACAATACCCATGCAGCTCTTTCAACGTGGCAGAAGTAGAAGCAACCAGAACTCAGAATCAGCAGCTCACAAGCTGTGAGCACAGAACTTCTTTCTTAAGAGAGATCAGTTAACATCAGCAGCTTTGATGGCTGCCTCTCCGCAGCTGGCAAAAGGGCTTCTCCTGATTCAACCAGGGACTTTGCAGTGTCTCTGGGATCCACAGGGTGTGCCCTTTACTATCACCATCTCTACGGGACGGTTTAGGTCCATTTGGACCGACCAGGGGCGAAGATATCAGCTGCAGTCTCAGAGCTTTTAAAGTGATTTGCCACTAATTTCTAATTCTGTCACGGATGCTTTAAAAACTTATTCAGTATCTGGAGGGCGGAGCTGACGTCGCGATGATACGGCTTACAATCTCAGAGCTCTGAGATTGCAGCCGATATCTTTGCCCCTGGTCGGTCCAAACGGACCTTCACTGTCCCGTAGAGACGGTGGTAGTGAAGGGAGCATCCTGTGGATCCCAGGGATATCACAAAGTCCCTGGTCGATTCAGGAGAAGCCCTTTTTGCCAGCGGCGGAGAGGCAGCCATTAAAGCTGCTGAAGTTGGGACAGCTCCGGAACGGAAGAGACTGAAAGAGAAAGGGTGTCGGCTTGGTGAGAACTTTTTTTTTTTTTTACCATTATTGTGAGATTTAAAAGGACACCCTAAGGAAAAGAAAAATCTGTAAAAGTTTTGACAGAACTGAATAAGCGGTGGTTTTTAAACGGAGATGTCAAAGTGAGGCTTGGCTTTTTACTTTTTTATTTTTTCTATTACTGGATTTCTATCGCGACTTAGCATTTGTTAACTGGACTGGTTTTTCTCTTATATATATCTATCTTTTCTTCTCTTTTTTGATTTTTCAACTTTTTAGATTAGAGGCTCCCTTTAGTTATTTTTCTTTTTTTTTTTATACATATACTCTTTCCTTTTTTAAAAAAACTTCTATTACGTTCTGTCTGGGAAAGGAGGGGGAAAGTGAGAACAAAGAAACTTTGTAACGCTGCCAACTAGAGGCTTGAAAATATTTTAGTTGAGGCTGAGAGAACTGTGAAAGACTCCCTTTCAAGGACACTGCAACTGATAAGGCAGAGGGAAGAGCACGGGAGAGTGTTATTACAGGTGTTCTTCTGGATTTCTATTAACAATTGAAGCTTGGCTTTGAAGCTGGTGGAGAAGAAAGCCATAACAAGAGCCTTGGATAATTAAATAAAGTGCAGTGGTTTTTTGTTGTTGTTGTTGTTGTGTTACCCCTCCTTACCAGGCTCTACTGTACTCCTTTCTTTTTTTTAAAAAAAAAACTATTTTTGTAATATTTCTACTTTTGCTTTTTATTTTAAAGGGAAAGCCTCAAAATTTTCCCTTTTTCTTTTTTCATTGGGATTTTTGCTTTTTCCATCCATTACTTTTGGTTTATTTTTATGTTTTTTTTTATTTTTGAGACCTCTTAATTGGATTAAGGTGTGAAGAACCTGAATAAATTTTTCTCTCATCCTTTTTATATTATTATTGGGCTTTTTTCTTCTTCTTATTTTTATCTTTTATCTTGGATTACAATTGACTATTTCATAATTGGATTAAGGTTCAGAAGAACCTGAAGATTTTTCTTTCCTTTTCCTTTTTCTTTTTTTTTACTATCATTGGACCTTTTACTCTCTACTACTTTTATTTCCCACCTTGGATTATAATTGGCTACTTCACTAATCGGATTAAAAGAATTTGAAGATTTTGAATTGTTCAAAATGAGTAGGAAACTCATACCTTCTGGCGCCTCAACTTCTACTTCCACCTCCCCACCATCTGGAGGACAACGTTTAATTCAGACAATGTTAAAGCAAGATAAAGACCAAGAAAAAATGACCCTACAGATGATTATGCAAGGAATCCAAGACCTTAAAACAAAATCAGACACTATTGAAAAGAGAATAGAGAACATTGAACAAAGAACAGAGAACATTGAACAAAGAACAGGGAAGACTGATGAAAAAATTGAAAATATTCAACAAATGATGGTGAAGTATGATGAGAGATTCCAAAAAATTGAAGAAGATAAACAAAGAGATAAGAAGATTGGAAACATTGACAGTAGATTAACAGTGGTTGAACAAGATAAAAGTGAGATGCTGAAGTGGGAGATGGACAGATCAGAATTCTATCTCAGATTTCAAAATATAGAGGAAGAAAAAGGACAAAATCTAGCTGCGATAATGATAGAAATACTGGCTAAGCTTTGGAAATAACAGAGGAGTAGATGATGGATGGAGTAGATGAGGTATACCGAGTTTTTACAAGATATGCGATGAGAAACAATCTACCAAGAGAAGTTCACATCAGATTTACAAAAAAAGCCATCAAAACACAAATATTACAAGTGGCAAGAGAGAAAACGTTGAAATACAAAGGCAAGGAGATTGTGGTTTTAAAACAAATACCTAGAAGAGTGAGAGAGATGAGAAGAGAATACCGATTCCTGACTAAAATGTTATTGAAAAAAGAGGTGAATTATAGATGGCTGATTCCAGAAGGACTAATGTTTACATGGCAAGACCAGAGACATAGAATTGATTCAATTGAGAAAGCAGAATTATTCTACTCAGAATTTTTTGGAAGGAGAGAGGAAGAGGCAGAAAAAGAGATTTCACTAATTGAATTCCAAGAGGATCAAATGGAGACTGAAAAAGAAGAAGCCGCAGTAGGTGGACAGGTGGAGATCAAAGAACAACGTGAACCAAGATCTACGAGAGCTGCCAAACCAAATTACAAAATATAATCATGGAAGAGAAAAAACTGAATATAAATGGACTTAATTCAGCTGTTAAAAGGAAATTTTTTCATAAATTAGAGAAATTAAAATTTGATATAATTTGTTTACAAGAAGTACATATTAAAAAACAATATGAACAATTGTTGGTACAGCCAAAATTAGGGAAAATATTCACTTCTTTGACTCAATGTAAGAAAAGAGGAGTGGTTTTATACATTAAAGAGACTATCCCAGCAAAATTGATCCATACTGATGAAGATGGAAGAGTATTAATGGTGGAAATAATGGACAATAATAGGAAAACACTCCTGATTGCAATTTATGCTCCAAATGATAAACAAGAATTCTACAAAAAACTACATATGAAAATAATTGGACTGGACTATGTTAATATAGTTATGATGGGAGATTTCAATGGAATTGTAGACAATAAATTGGACTATACAGCAACAACAACAAAGCAAAACAGAAAGACTCTCCCTGTTAGATTGCGGGAAGGAGAGACTCGAGACCAGCGTGACAGTTCAGCTCTTTATTTCCATGTATAGATCGGTACAAGATCTTGGAGCTGTGGCAGCCCTTTATATAGGGATTGCTCGCGGCTTGCCGGCCAATGACGGGTCCTTGAATCTCCCGCGATCGGCTCGGCCGATCGCGGTTGATTCGTAGCGGACCAATCACTGCCGCTTAGTGGACCAATCGCAATGCAGTTTGTGTGGACCAATCAGAAGTTAGTATTTGAAGTATGTTAATACAGAACATTCTCTAAATCCTTTTTTAAAATGATAGATGAAATAAATTTAAAAGATATATGGAGAGAAAGAAATGCTAAAACCAAACAATATACTTTTTACTCAAATAGACACTTATCATGGTCCAGAATTGATATGATTTGGATCTCAACAGAACTAATATCTAACATTCAAGAAACAAACATTGAAACAAGTACTTGGGCAGACCACAATCCAATGACAATTAAATGGAAAGGACAAAAAAGAAGATCGAGACGGATGCTAAATAATACTATTTTAAAGGAAAAAGACTTTACACAATGGATGGAGAAAGAATTGGCCTTTTTCTTTAGAGAAAATAAAAAAGAAGATACTTCAATTCAGAATGTCTGGGACACAATGAAGGCATATGCTAGAGGCTTGATAATAGACTATATAAGGAAAAAGAACATTAGGAAAAGGCAAGCCACTAAAGTTTTAGAAGATGAGCATAAAAGACTTGAAAAAGCACTACAGAAAACGCCACAGAAAAAAGACATTAAACTAAAATTGGACATAATTAAACATAAAATGGGTCAAATAGAGAAAGAAGAATTGGCACAGAAAATTAGAAGTGCTAAACAGAACTATTTTGAAGATGCAAACAAACCAGGTAGATGGTTAGCATACAAATTGAGAAAGGAGAAAGAATCAAGGAAAATATTGCAGTTAATAGACGATCAAGGCCAAGTTTGCTATGGCAATAAAGAGAAAAAGGAAATTATTCGAGACTTATATGGGCAATTATATAAGCAAGAGAATATTGATGAAGAAAGAGTCAAACAGTACCTACAGAATGCTAATCTACCTAGGATACCTAAAGAGACTGAAAAAATGTTAGAAAGTAATATAACAATGATGGAATTAACTCAAGCACTTAAGAAGCAAAATAATGGAAAACCACCAGGTCCAGATGGGCTTCCGGCAGAATTTTATAAAACACTACAAGAATCGCTGAGCTTTCCATTGCTAGAAGCCATGAATGAAGTTATGTCAAAGAAGAAGATACCTAAAACATGGTCAGAAGCTTATATTACGCTTAATACAAAAGAAGAGGCTGATCCATTGCAAATTAAGAATTATATTTCTTTACTAAATGCAGACTATAAAATCTTTGCTTCAATTTTGGCAGAAAGACTTAAAAAATACTTAAATAACTTTATTCATCCAGATCAAAATGGATTTCTGCCAAAGAGATAAATCAAAGACAATATGAGAGTAATTTTGGACACATTGGAATATTATGAGGCACATCCCGAAAAGCAAATGGCTTTGATATTTTTAGATGCGCAAAAGGCATTTGATAATGTGAATTGGAGATTCATGTTATTATTATTGGAACAGATGGGCTTCGCCAGAAAATTTATTCAAGCAATAGAAGCCATATACTATAAGCAAACGGCAAAGGTAATGATAGAGGGAAAATTCACAGATTCCATCAATATAAGAGAAGGTACAATACCAAGGATGCCCACTATCACCTTTGCTTTTTGTATTAACTTTGGAAGTGTTGAATAGAAATATTAGAGATGATAAAAGTATAAAAGGAATGAAAATCAAAAAGGAAGAATTTAAATTGCAAGCCTTCACGGATGATTTGGCCTTTATTTTGGAAGACCCTTTAGAAACAGCTCCAAAATTATTGGAAAAGATAGAGACATATGGTGAGGTGGCTGGTTTGAAAATAAATAAAGATAAAACAAAGATTTTGACAAAGAACATGCTCTGTGTGGAGCAAACCGCCCCCGCGTCTCCGAGATGCCCCAAAGCCTCTGAAGGGAGGAGTAATGGCAAGACCCAAATCCACTGCCTGTTTTCGATGTGGGAAGGAGGGCCACCGGATTGCGGATTGCAGGGTCAAGCTGGATCCAAAGGGAGCGCAGAGGGGAGGGGGGAAGTCTGAAAAAACCCCAGCCAAGCCTCGCGAAACTGTGTTAAAGATGGGGGAGGTTGTAGAGGTCGCCCCTCCGGCAGGAGAGGCGCTGGGACCTCCGACCTTCCTTGAAGAGAGTGAAACTGACTCGGAAGATGACGTCCCGGTAAGTCCAAACAAGGACCCCATGACCATCCCAATAAAATTAAGGGTACTCACTTCAGGGACTGAAGGAGAGATGCTAGCCTTACTAGACTCTGGGTGCACGAGCTGCGTAATCAGCATGAAAGTAGTTAAGGAGATGGGCATCAGACTGAGAACTTTAGAAACGCCAATAGCCTTTTGCCAACTGGAAGGATCAGTGTCGGGAGGTTGCCCTGCACGTTTTATAACGGAACCCCTAGAGATGACCATGGGAAACCATAACGAGACTCTGTGCTTTATTGTGGCCCCTGGGATGGAGCAACCATTAATATTGGGACTGCCCTGGCTCCGCAAGTGGAATCCCCATGTAAATTGGAGGAAAGGGTGGTTACGGATTTGTACCAATCAGCGACTGGAGGGGGAGGAGTGATCCCAGCCGAAGCTTCAAAACTCGGTTGAATCAGCCTCCACAGGCACCAAGAGCTTGGAGGGGGAGGAAAAAATTCTGAAAGAATATTGGGACTTAAGAGAGGTATTCAGCGAAAAGGCTTCTGATGAGCTCCCCCCTCATCGGTCAACAGATTGTAGTATCAAAATTCTATCTGGGGTGACGCTCCTGAAACCAAAGCTATATTCGATGACACCACGGGAATTGGAAGAGTTGAGATCGTTTATCGATAAAAATTTGAAACGTGGTTTCATCCAACCCACTAGGCCTCGTGTGGCGGCCCCAGTGTTGTTCCGTGAAAAGAAAGATGGCTCCAAACGCTTGGTAGTGGACTACCGAAACTTGAACGCTATTTCCGTGGAAAACGTGTACCCCCTCCCCCTGATGAAGGACATGCTGGCCCACCTGGCTAAAGGAAAATTTTTCATGAAGTTGGACCTGAGAGAGGCGTATTACCGAATCCGCATTAAAGAAGGAGATGAGTGGAAAACCGCGTTTAACTGCCCGATGGGTTGTTTCCAGTTCAATGTTCTCCCTTTTGGCCTACAGGAGGCTCCAGCCGTATTCATGCAAATGATCAATCAGGTGCTCCACGAACATTTATACAAGGGGGTTTGGTTTACCTTGATGACATCCTTATCTACACGGAAACTAGGGATGAACATGTGAAACTGGTATGCTCAGTGCTACACAAACTGCGAGCCGCCAAATTGTATGCTAAACTGTCCAAATGTGAATTCCATCAAGAGAACATTGACTACCTAGGATATCGCATTTCGCACGAGGGCATTGAAATGGATCCAGGGAAGGTGCGAGCTGTATTGGACTGGGCCCCACCAAGCACCCGAAAGCAACTTCAAAGCTTCCTAGGATTTGCCAACTTTTACTGGCAATTCATCCCGTCTTTTGCTAAAATAGCAATGCTTATCACCAATCTCCTAAAGACAAAGGGGGAGACGAAACCAAAGCCTAGCAAACCACTGGAGTGATCCATGGAACGCCAAGCTGCCTTTGAAAAGCTAAAGCGACTGTTTACTGCGGAACCAGTACTAAAACACCCGGACATGGATGCTCCTTTCGTGATCCAAGCCGATGCAAGTGATGTGGC
Organism: Notechis scutatus; assembly: GCF_049901735.1. Taxonomy (NCBI): domain Eukaryota; kingdom Metazoa; phylum Chordata; class Lepidosauria; order Squamata; family Elapidae; genus Notechis; species Notechis scutatus. Next base: position 12,740,488 of record NC_142010.1, on the reverse strand, counting down.
TGTTGGGGCGGTCTTACTTCAAATAAATGAGAAGGGAACACTACAACCTTGCGCATATACCTCCCGTAAATTGACTGAGACTGAAAGGAGGTGGGCCATCTGGGAAAAGGAAGCTTTTGCAGTTCATTGGGCTCTATTAACCTGGAGACATTTCTTGGAAGGAGCGAAACACCCATTTGAGGTATGGACTGACCATAAGAATTTGGAGGCCTTAAAAACACCTTGAAAATTATCTCCTAAGCAAGTTAGATGGGCCCAGTATTTTAAACGATTCAATTTCTCTTTGAAGTACATCCCGGGAGGAAAAAATTTTATGGCAGATGCTTTGTCTAGAATGCCTCAATATAACAGTGTTCGTCAAGAAGTGATAAGGCCGATCGTTTCAACCACACAGCTGGCCGCCCCGGTAGTCACCAGAGCGCAAAAGAAGAAGCAAGAAGCGGAACTGTCCAATGAACTGACGGAGCGATTTAAGGAAGCATTGAAAACAGATGAGTGGTTCCTGGCGAATTCGAATAACTGCACAGTTAGAGATGGCTTGGCCTAGGTGGGAGCGAAACTGTACGTACCAGAGACATTGAGAAGCCAAGTATTACAGCAGACCCATGACTCCAAGGCGGCTGGTCACTTTGGTTTCGTGAAGACCTTACACCTAGTTAAGCGACAGTTCTGGTGGCCTTCATTGAAAAAGGACATTGAGATTTATGTGGCTAGCTGTCCAGTTTGCGCCTCAGCCAAAAGACCTCCTGGTAAGCCACCAGGTCTGTTACAAAATGTAGCCAGGCCAACTGCTCCTTGGAAGGAAATCTCCATGGATTTTATAGTAGACTTACCCGAGAGCACTGGACACACGGTTATCTGGGTGGTAACCGATTTGTTCTCCAAACAGGCACATTTCATACCTTACTCTAAGATTCCCTCGGCGAAATCATTGGCTAAACTCTTCATCATACATATCTATAGACTGCATGGTGTTCCCGAGTGTATAGTTTCTGACCGAGGGGTTCAATTCACCTCGAACTTTTGGAGGGAGTTTCTGAAATTAATAGGCTCCACCCAGGGCTTAAGCTCTGCCCACCATCCCCAAACCAATGGGGCCTGTGAGAGAACTAATGCAGTATTAGAGCAATACCTCAGGTGTTACATAAATTATCAGCAGGACAACTGGGCTGATCTGCTGCCTTTGCTGAGGTGGCATACAACAAATTCTGTCCACAGTAGTACTGGCTTTACCCCGTTCAAAGTGGCCACGGGGCAAGATTTTGTACCCATACCTGAGCTTCCTCGTGAAAGGCCCAACATCCAGTCGTTGGACGAATGAATATCTCAACTCCAACTCAATTGGCCAGTCACCCGTAAAGCATTGGATGATACACATCAGTCTCATAAGAAATTTGCAGATAGAAAGAGAACTCTACAGAAGTCTTATCGAGTGGGCGACAAAGTTTTTCTCTCGACCAAATATTTACAGACCACCCAGAAGTCGAAGAAACTGGGCCCTAAGTATGTGGGTCCTTTCCCAATTGAACAGATTGGGACAGTTCAATTGACACTACCAAAAACTCTTCGTCGAATTCATCCGGTTTTCCATGTTAGTTTGTTGAAACCCGAGCATACCTCTAGACTGAGACCAACCCAGACTGATCCCCCCATACCATTGCTGATTGAGGGTGAACAACATTTCGAAGTTAAAGAGATCTTAGACTCTCGAAAATGGAGAGGTCGTCTCCAATACCTTGTAGCTTCGAAACATTTTCCTTCATCCCAAGCCGAGTGGGTAAATGAGAAAGATGTTAGGGCTCTTGAACTGGTCAAAGACTTTCATATAAGGTATCCTGATAAACCATAGAAAGGTATGTAATTGTTAACATGTATTTTATGTTATTCTCTCTTACAGGGACAAATGTCCTTTTTCTAGGGGGGCCGAATGTCAGCCTTCAAGATCTCTTCTACTGCAGAGGCTGATCCACTGCAAATTAAGAACTATAGACCTATTTCTCTATTAAATGCAGACTATAAAATTTTTGCTTCAATTTTAGCAGAAAGACTTAAAAAATACTTAAATAATTTTATTCACCCAGATCAAAATGGATTTCTGCCAAAGAGACAAATTAGAGATAATATGAGAGTAATCTTGGATACTTTGGAATATTATGAGGCACATCCTGAAAAGCAAATGGCTTTGATATTTCTAGATGCTCAAAAGGCATTTGACAACGTGAACTGGAGATTTATGTTATTACTATTGGAACAGATGGGTTTTGCCAGAAAATTTGTCCAAGCAATAGAAGCCATATACAATAAACAGACAGCAAAGGTAATGATGGAGGGAGAACTTACAGATTTTATTAATATAAGAAAAGGCACAAGACAAGGATGTCCCCTATCTCCTTTGCTATTTGTATTGACTTTGGAAGTGTTGAATAGAAATATTAGAGATGATAAAAGCATAAAAGGAATGAAAATTAAAAAGGAAGAATTTAAACTGCAAGCTTTTGTTGACGACTTAGTCTTTATTTTGGAAGATCCGTTAGAAACAGCTCCAAAGTTATTGGAAAAGATAGAGATATATGGTGAGATGGCTGGTTTGAAAATAAATAAAGACAAAACAAAGATTTTGACAAAGAACATGCTACTGAGACAAAGAGAAGAACTGGCAGACCTGCTGAAAATCCAAGTTACGAATAAGGTTAAGTATCTGGGGATACATTTGACAGCAAGATGTAGCACATTAAAAGAGAATAATTATATTAAACTTAAACAACAGATAGCTATAGACTTGAAGAAATGGGAAAACTTGCAATTGTCATTAATAGGAGAATTTCAACAATTAAGATGAATATTTTACCTAGAATCCTGTTTCTCTTTCAAACAATACCAGTGAGGCTCGGAAAAGACTATTTTGATGATTTAAATAAAATTATGTTGAAGTATATATGGCAAGGTAAGAAAGCGAGAATAAAGCTAAAGCTTTTGCAAGATGCTAGAATTAGAGGAGGTTTTGGTCTGCCCAATTGGGAATTGTACTATCAAGCTGCAAGTTTGATGTGGGTTAAGGAATGGATAACATTAAGAAAGACTAGGTTGTTGACATTAGAAGGTCATGACTTGCTGTTGGGTTGGCATGCTTTTTTATGGTATAAGGGAACTAAAACACAGGGTTATTTTAGAAGACATTATATACGGGAGTCTTTGTGGTTAAACTGGGAGAAGATAAAAAGACAATGTTATTTGAAAATTCCAGTTTGGTTATCGACTATTGAAGCATTTTCCTATCCTATAATTTATAAGAAGGAACAAACAGTTAGATATGGGGAACTATTGGATGAAAAGAGTGAACTTAAATCAATACAAAGTTTAGAGGAACAAGGTATAAAGATGAATTGGTTTTCATATGCGCAAATACATTCAAGGTATGATGAAGATTCTAAAACAGAGGGATTCTATGATAAACAGACTGGTCTAGATAAGATTTTGATGGGTACTGATGAGAAGGTGATTAAAAAACTATCTGGTTATTTATTAGAAATTAAACTAGAGGAAGAACAAGTTAAAGAAACTATGATTGTTTGGGGGAAGAATTTTGGATATGGGATTGATTTAGAGAAATGGCAAAAATTGTGGTCTCAAAATTATAAAATGACAATGTCAACAGCATATAAGGAAAATTTGTATAAGATGTTTTACAGGTGGCACTTTCCCCCGACAAGAATAGCAAGAATGTTCAAGAACAAATCTGAAAAATGCTGGAAATGTCATCAGATACCTGGCTCATATTACCATATGTGGTGGACTTGTGAGGACGCTAAAAAATATTGGACTAAAATTCGCATGTGGTTGGAAAAAATGACAAAAAAATGTGTAGATTTGAAACCGGAGTTCTTTTTATTGGGAATCTTACCAGATACATATAGTAAAGATTTGAAATACCTGATTGTAAATGTGTTAACAGCGGCTAGGATTGTATTTGCTAAAAACTGGAAGAATGAGAAAACACCTTCACAGGAAGAAATTATTAAGAAAATATTGGAATGTGCTGAGATGAGTAGATTGACATTTGAAATTAGAGAGCAAGAGGATAAACAATTTTATGAAATTTGGGATCTTTTTTATCAGTGGCTAGATGATAAATTACGATAATAGAATATTTAGAAAGTTAGATAGCAAGGAATACTTTTATTTTTTCTTTTGCCTATGTTATTTGACATTATATCTATAAAGTGTTTTTTAGGATAGATTTGGTATGATTATATGATTTGTTATAGAATAAACTGTTTAAAGTATTGTTCTCTCATAAAGCATGAATGATTAAAAGCATAGTCAAATGATTTATTAATAGCGATATTAGGATATATAAATTTGGATTGACAATGAGTTGTTATGTAATATAACTGCAATTGAGACTACGAAATGAATGCACAAAACTGATGAACCAACCGACACACTGTACGTACATAAGAGAGTTGATGTTTTAATGTTTTGTGTGTCTTTTTTGTTTGTAGAAAATCAATAAAATTGTTTTGGAAAAAAAAAGATCTCTTCTACTGCTATGCATCTTTCTCACTGCTCTTCATCTTTTGGCTGTCATTAGCAATGGGGGGGAGGGGGGATTGGAAGGGAAGAAAGCTGGAGGTGTTACATTCCTGTACTGTAATGAGAAGGAGGAGGGGGAGTATAAAATTCTTGTTCTTAAGTTTCTGTTTCCTTGCTCAACTGTCTTTCTACTGCGCAACTGCTAATTTTTTATCAAATATGTCAAGGTCAACGGACAGAAGCCTCATCACCACCTGCAGATGCACACATTCAAAACTTTTAATTGGAGGAAGATCTTGGACTTTGGGGGGTGGGATCAATTTCACCCCTTTGTATATGTGATCTGCGCGCCTAATTTCTTAGATTCAGAATTCTACCTGTAGCTACCACTTTAAAATTCAGTAAAAGTTTCTTTACTCTAATTTATGGAGTTGAAGTATTTCTTTCTTGGATTTTGAATAGAGCTCGGACTGACAATCGTGCTGAAGTATATATGGCAAGGCAAGAAAGCGAGAATAAAGTTAAAACTTTTACAAGATGCTAGAATTAGAGGAGGATTTGGTTTACCTAATTGGGAGTTGTACTATCAAGCTGCAAATTTGACGTGGTTTAAGGAATGGATAACATTAAGAAAGACTAGGTTGTTGACACTTGAAGGACATGATTTGTTGTTGGGCTGGCATGCTTTTCTATGGTATAAGGGAACTAAAACACGGGGCTATTTTAGAAGACATCATATACAGGAGTTTTTGTGGTTAAATTGGGAGAAGATTAAAAGAATGTTATTTGAAAATTCCAGTTTGGTTATCATCTATTGAAGCATTTTCCTATCCTATAATATACAAGAAGGAACAGTTAGATATGGGGAAATATTGGATGAAAAGGGTGAACTTAAATCGATGCAAAATTTAGAGGAACAAGGTATAAAGATGAATTGGTTTTCATATGCGCAAATACATTCAAGGTATGATGAAGATTTTAAAACAGAAGGATTCTATGATAAATTGACTGATTTAGACAAGATTTTGACAGGTACTGATGAAAAGGTGATTAAAAAACTATCTGGTTATTTATTGGAAATTAAACTAGAGGAAGAACAAGTTAAAGAAACTATGATTGCTTGGGGGAAGAATTTTGGATATGGGATTGATTTAGAGAAATGGCAAAAATTGTGGTCTCAAAATTATAAAGTGACCATGTCAACAGCATATAAAGAAAATTTGTATAAGATGTTTTACAGGGGGCATTTCCCCCCCCGACAAGAATAGCAAGAATGTTCAAGAATAAATCCGAAAAATGTTGGAAATGTCATCAGATACCTGGCTCATATTACCACGTGGTGGACTTGTGAGGACGCTAGAAAATATTGGACTAAAATTCGCATGTGGTTGGAAAAAAATGATAAACACATAGACTTAAAACCAGAGATTTTTTTATTGGGAATTTTACCTGATACATATAGTAAACATTTGAAATATCTGATTGTAAATGTATTAACAGCGGCTAGGATTGTATTTGCTAAAAATTGGAAAAATGAGAAAATACCATCGCAGGAGGAAATCATTACGAAAATATTGGAATGTGCTGAAATGAGTAGATTGACATTTGAAATTAGAGAACAAGAGGATAAACAATTTTATAAAATCTGGGACCTTTTCTATCAATGGTTAGATAATAAAACACAATAACAGAATATCTAGAATTTCAGAAAACAATGAATATATTAAGATATATTTCTTTTCTTTTTTTTGATATTATATCTATAAAATGTTTTTAGGATAGATTTGGTAGGAGTATATGAATTGTTATAAAATAAACTAAGTAAATTATAGTTATCTCGCAAAGTATGAATGAATAAAATTATAGTCAAATGATTGTTTAATAGTAATATTAGGGTATTTAATCTTTGATTGATAATATGAGTTATTATGCAATGTAACTGTAATTGAGACTACGAAATGGATGCACAAAAAATTGGTAAACCAACCGACACACTGCTTGTATATTTATGAAAGAAAGCTGGATGTTTTTATGTTTTGCTTGTTTTTGTTGGTCTTTAAAAATCAATAAAATTGTTTTAAAAAAAAAAACAAAACTTAATTCAGTATCTGTAAATCACCTAGATAAATGATACAAATAAAACATAAATATGTTGCGTTTTTAATAAGTTCAGAGTAACATAAATGTAGAATCGCATGCAGGTATTAAGGTATCACTTTTACTGATTATAAAGGCCCTTTAACCGTCTCTCTCTCTCATCTAAACTGAGAGCCCCAGAGTCAGGCAGGGATGCCCAACCTTGGCAGCACCTGGAGGATGCAGGGCCTTCCAACACCTGAATTCCCCAGGTAGCTCTGCTGGCTGGGAATTCTGGGAGTTGAAGTCCGCACATCTCCCGGGTGCCCAGGTTGAGAAACATCGTGTTAACGCACAACAAAGGTGCAGCACCTGGCAGGAGGTGGCATGGAGGGTCTTGCCCAAACAAGGGGCACTTCAAAAGGGGCTCAGAGGCGCCAGGAGGCATCACTGCATCACAGCCCCACCACCTCTCGGTCAGTCGGAGCCACGAAGCTCTTGGCAGCCCCCAACCAGCCTGGTCTGAGCATGGCAAAAGGATAAGGAGGTCGGGCATGGTGCGGGGAGGGGCGACGACATCTGGTCCTCTTGCCAGATGTGGCCTTGAAGGCGTGAGGAGGTGGGGCTGAGCTCCTCAACTCTGGTCAGTACGTGAACTGTTGTAAGTTGAGGACTATCAGTCCCAAAGATCTTTTATAGGACGTGGAAATTCCTAACAATAAAGGGTGACCCCCTCCTGGCCCAGATAGAAAAATGGCCAGAGAGTCTCCCCAAGGAGGGGCCCCATCTGGAAGGTGTGGAGGGAATCCTCCGTCTCCCCATCCAGGAACTCCACTTCTTTTGCCTCGCAGTCCAGCCTCACCCGCAGCCTCTGCAGCACCTTTTTCAAGCTCAGCTTCTTCTGATCTGTGTCAAAAGTGACAAACTCCCCTCTAACACTCTTCCCCACGGCCCAGATTCCCTCCTGGGGGCTCAGCTCGAACCTCCCCTTCCTGCGGACGGACTCCTTGGCCACCCCGATGGCCCAACATGCTGTGCCCCGCACCGGGGCATTGTCGGCTGCCACCTGCACGGACACCTCCCACCAGTGCCATCCTGTGTTGAATCCTTCACGGCCCAGGACACAGAATTCCCGGTCGAACCTCCCTGGCACATCTGAGTAATTCTGGTATCTGTTGGCCCAAGTCACAGTGGAGCCATTGCACAGGAGCCGGGGGTGGGCGGTTGAGCTGTTCGGCACGGCGTTGGCTGCAGGACGGAGAACAGAAACTCTTTTAAGATGGGCTGGGAACAGGGTGTCAACTCATAAAACATTTCTAAGGTCTTTTTAGAGTTGCCAACAGAAAGGGAGGGGGGAAAGGGGTTTGGAAGAGCAGTGTGGCAGTTTGGAAACCAAAAGTGCATTCCACACATAGCTTTTTAGAGATAGTAACTAGGTGACTGAAGTTTCTCCCAAGCAAATTGTTAGGTATAACATTGATACCAAATATGGTTTGGGTGAATAAATATATAAAACTTAGATATCATGGTTTAAGTGCGTATCACTTTAAGCACAATGCTGCAGGCAATTAGCCGATTAAGGGTGCGGTTAGAAGTTACAATATAAGGAAGCATTAGAAGCTGGAAAGCTTACTGTGTCTTACTGTTTACTGTTACTGTGACTGTGCCTGTGACTGAGATGATCCTGTCTGCTACTGTTTTGCTGATTTATTGCTGAATTCAACTGTTCTACTGTTTGAGCGTCTTGCTGAATATCCAGCATTTGTTCCTCTGGAGAGAGGCACCGGAGGAGGAGAAGATATCTTTATCGGCTGATAAAGATATTGTAAGGACTCTTAACTTGGACTGTAATAGTGAGTCTTACTGGATGGAAATATAGTGAATGACATAATGGACTGAATGACAATGATTTAAACTCTAAATGGATTAAAAACTATTTAAACTACAAACAGTGTTTGTGTTCAGTGTGTGTATACTCTGGGGCCCTTCCGCTCTCGTTTGGCTGCCTGGCTTGACTACTGCTGCAATACTCTGCTAGGGGTTAATCCCCAAACACTAACACAAATATCTAACTGGAGAACATGATTGATGACTCTGGGCTACGGAGGGCAAAGCAGGGCGGGGCTGGGTGCTTCTGAGCCGTTTGGTCCTCTCTGAGCCAGAGATGCAGTGGCTGGCAAGCACCCCCTCCCAAAATGGGACCAATTCCTAAGTACAGCAGGTCTCTGCAGCCAGAGGTCAGTGGGGCTGCCTCTGAAGTGGGGGTTGTGGGCAGTTGGGGGGTCTGACCCACAATAGGCCCTGCGCTTACTTCAATTCCCCAGGGCACCTGGAGATGGCACTGGTCATCCTCGGCTTACAACTATTCCTTTAGTGATGGTTTGAAGTTACAATGGCACTGAAAGGGTGACCTACAACCATTTTTCACACTCATGGCCACTGAAGCATCATGGCTGCAGAGCCCCGAGGTCAGGCCCCCCCCATTTACTAGGTGCCCGGAGGGCTGATTCAGGAAGGGCCCTTGCCAGACAGGGGATGCCCAACATCCGCTGCCCTCTATGGACACCACCCGCTACAGAACGTTCCCTCTTCTTCCGTGTGCAGTTACCTCTAGGATATCTTGGCTGTTGTGGAGCAAGTGCTGGGGAGGAAGGGATAGAAGTTAAAATCAGGGGCTTCTCCAAGCCCCCCAGCCCACTTCTCACAGGCCCCAGCTCAACACCCGAGGCCCCCGCTGGGCTCTTCTATGCCCGGGAAGTTCTAAGCGCCCTCCCCCATGGCTCTTTTCTGGAAGGGCCAAGGGCTGGCAGGGAAGGGTCAGATCCGTGTGGCTGTGAGGGACCCCACTCCTCCCCCAGAGGCTGCCTTTGGGGGCCCTCCAGACTCGGGGCTTCCACCCCACGGAGGAAGCCACTCCTGGCAGGCGTTACTCCTGGTGATGTGGGAAACCACTGCTGAGAGGCCTGGTGGTCTTTGCAAGCCCCTTCCCCACTAACTCCCCCACCACCAGCCCCAGGGGGTTTACCTGTGGTCAGAAGTTGCTCCAGGTTCTCCCTGGTCAGAGTCGCCTGCAGAGAGGCTGAGATTCAGAGGACGAAAGGAGAAAACGGGGCCGGGATGAGAAACAGCCGCCCGTGGGCAATGCCCGTGAGCGGAAGCCACCCTGTTGGCAGCAGTGTCTTGGTCCTTGCCAGGTGCCCAGTGAACCCCCACCCCAAGGAGCATGGTTGGGGGGCTGAGTGATCAGTGGAAGTGGCAGCCCCCGCCTTCACCCAGCCAGGTTGGATGGAGCCGGTTTGGGTCTGGCTCCCCCGAGTTCCCCCAGTAGGAAGGGGGGCAGAAGGAGGGCCCAGAACTCCTGGGGCTGCTCTCTAGGGCCCAAGACCCCCAGCCCCCTCCTGAAAGGGCCCCTCACCTTTGCAACTGTCAACAATCTGCCTTACAGAAGCGTTTTTCTCCAAGAGGGTGCGGAGTCTGTCTTGCAGGCTGGGAGAGATGCTCTCTACACGCCCCACCACGTAACTCCGGCACCTGCGACACAAGGAGGGCGGCTGTCAGGGTTCTGGCAGTTACTCCAATTTAATCATGAGCCTTGAGCCACACTCCCAAAACTGAAGAGGATTTATTTGAAGGTAACATTCCATGTCTGGCACTAACCTAGGCGTAGCCAACTCTGAGATACGTAATTCACTGTCACCCTTGATGCTGCTCCCCCCCCGGTGTATCATTCAACGAAAAACGTCCATAGCCAAGAGTCATCTATCATGCTCTCCAATTAGATTTTTTTGCGGCAGAAGCTTCAGTCATCTAATCAGTCTTAGAAGAAAATATGAATGGAGTGTACTTTCAATTCCACACTGCCACCTGCTCATTGAAACTGCCCCCCCTTTCTGTTGTCAACTATAAAATGTGTATACAAGATGTTTTATGACTTGACAATGGCCTCACACACCTACCCGGCTGCCTCCCCGCAACACAGGGGGGCTAGGTGAGGGCTGGGTTGGCTGTGGGGTGTGTGAAACAAGCCGGTCCTTTCCAGCATCTTGCCAGGTGAGTACAGGACTCAGGTTTTCCAAACCTGAGTTTGGCATGTGGCGTGAATCCTAGCTTGTTTACTATGCAACCGTTATTTGTTGCTTTGATCGCAACCGACTCTGCGCACTGAACCAGTGTAGAGTTCAGTACAGAAGCGAGAAAAGTCACAAACTCAACACAAACGTCAGTGTGATTCTGATCTTACTGTACCAAGGACTAAGGGGTCCTAAGCAAAGAAACCAGGTTTCCTGCAACAACTGAGTTTTCACCGCTTCCCTCCACCCCAAGTGGGGATCATCCGAATGGCTGCGGAGAAAGCGAACCTCCAGCAGAAGAGAAGAGTTGTCCCTGCGGGTCCTTGGGGATCGGCTGTTTTCTTGCAGACCTTTCATTACGCAACTGAGCAACATCATCAGTGCCAGAAGGGAGTGCGGTTTGCTCTCCTTTCACATACAGGTAACCCTCAACTGTTTGTTTTTTGAATGTTCAAAGTTACGGCAGTGAAAAAAGTGCCCTCCAGACATTTTTCAGAGTTTAAACCTTTGCAGCATCCCCATGGCCACAGGATCCAAATGTAGATTATTGGCAATGAGCTCACACTTATGACTATTGCTGGATTCCAAGGTCATGTGGCCGTCAGACAACCAAAGCCCATGGGGAAGCCTGTTTCACTTAACAACCAGGTTACTAACCTATCAGCAGCAGCAATATGCTTAAAAAGTGTGGCAAGAAAGGTCGAAAAAACTCAGTTAATGACTGTCTCACTTAGTAACAGAAATCTTGGCTTCAGCTGTGATCATGAGGTCAAGGCCTGTCTGCACTCCTGGCTTCCCCTGAGAGTATTGCTGGGACCGTTGGTCTCTCCTTGGGGGCTCCCTGGTTAGCCTCCGTTTTGCTGTTGGATTGTCGGTCTGCGTTGATGGTGCCTCATCTGTGTTGTTTACAATGCCTGAGCAACCACTGAGGCATAAACGGCTCCCCAACTGAGACTGCCCTACTTGTGCATCAAGAGGGAGCGAACACCACTCCCTCCCAGCACTGATGGTGTTACCTAGTCAGTGTTGTGGCCCGCCGGCAGCTGCCGCAGCGGGCAACAGACTCGGGCAATACTGAGGAGGTTGGGGAGGAACGCAGGACAGTCTTGGAGGCTGAGGAAGGTTCGGATGAGGGCTCTGGGTCAGAGGCAGAGATGGGGCCAGGGCAGGCTGCCTTCAGCCTTGGACAGCACTGAGGTGGGGAAGCGTCTGGAACTGGTCCCCAGCCTACGCATACACAGAGATGCCAAAAGGAAGGAACAATTACGAACTCAGGGTCAGAGTGGGAGTAAGGGCACAGGTAGACGATGAATGCCCCCTCCCATCAGGATTAAAAGAGAAGCAAAAGGGGAGGGGGCTTTTGCAGGGAACAACTCACTCGCTCATTTGCTTAAGCCTTGGAAGATTTGTCTGTATAACCCAGCCCTTCCCTGTCAGCACTGAGTGTGGAACTATTTACCAGGCAGAGTTCCAGGATTGATAAGGCCTGAACTAATTAGCATACCTTTGCAAGACAGTTTGCCAAGCCATTGGCTGACTGTGAATGAAATAAATTCACATTAATGTAATAAAAGAGGCTTTGCCAGGACCCAGAATTGACTTAGTGCTTTTTGGGGAGGCCTAGGACCGAACAGTTGGGTAACGAAACGTCTGCAGGAAGTCAGTTGAGTTCCGAGAGCACCAAAGGCCCCACAATCAGCATCTCTTGGCCACAAAATCCGAAAGGATGCAGCCGCCCCAGAAATTTTGGGCACAAACCGACCCACAAAGCCAGGGGTGGGGAAGGGCAAGATGGCGCCTACCTGTCTACGGTGTCTTGGATGTCCTGAAAGAAAAGAGTGAAATGGGTGCCGGCCCTCGTAAGGGTGGCCGGTCTCCCCTCCCCCACCCAGGAACCCTCTGCTCCTTCCCACCTGCAAGAATTCCCCATCCGGCTGACGGCACTTCCTTTCTGTCTGGGCCATCAGCTGTTGCAGGCAGGAGGTCTCCCTGGAGAGCTGGGCCAGGGTCACCGCCCACTCAGACTCCATCTTCTCCTGCTCGGCCAGCCAGCCCAGCCAGACCGGCTGCCTCTCCCGGAGCAGCTCCTGCAGGGACTCCAGCGCCAGGCCCACCTGCTGCTTCTCGGTGGCAAGCAGCTCCTGGGGGGCAGAAAATGGGGAGAATTCAGAGGGAGGGTGTCAGTGTGTGCTCCCTTCAAGATCCAAGAAAGAAATACTCAGACTCCATGGATTAGAGCAAAGTTATCCTTTTACTGGAAATCAAAGTGGAAGCTACAGATTGAATTCCGAATCTGAGGAATTGGCACGCAGATCACATATACAAAGGAATGGAATTGTTCCCACCCCCCAAAGTCCAAATGACTCTTCCAATTAAAAGTTCTGAATATGATCATGTGGGCATCTTCAGGTGGTGATGAGGCCTCTGTCCGTTGACCTTGACATATTTTGATAAAACTTCGCAGCTGCGCAAAGAGGATAGAAACTAGCGAAGAAATGGAAAGTTAAAAACAAGAATCCATACAACCCTCTCCCCTTGCTACCCACAGCAAAGGAATGCAAAATACCTCCAGCCCTCTTCCCCACCAAGTCCCCCCTCCCCTCCATTGCAAATGACAGCCGAAAGAAATAGCAGAGCAGAGCAGCAGAGAAGATGTAGTAGACAGGATGCAGAAGATATCTTGAGGCTGACAGAGGGGGAGATTTTCCAGCCACAGAAGCAGCGTCCCTGAGGGGCTGCCTCCTGCCTTCTCCCCAAGAGACCCACCTGGCACTCCTGCCGGCTCTGCTCCTCGGCCTGCCTCTGCTCCAGCAACTTCTGCTCCTCCTTCCTCAAGGGCTCCAGGAGGCCATCCAGCAAATCCTGCACGCGGAGGAGAGGGTGCCATTCCTGGGTCCCAAATGCCAGCGCTCCCACCCAGAGGGGGCCACAGGAACTCTGTGCCACACTCAAGGAGAGGCCCTGCTGGAGGGTCCCAGGGGCAGGCAGGGGCCCACGAGGAGAGCAACTGAGAATTGGTCTCCCCCACCTTCTCCTCTCTCGCTGCCCAAAAAGAGCCTGGTTCTCTACTGCCATTTTTTTAACTTGGTAGCCCTTCCCATCGTTCAGGGGACTTTGGGTGACCCCTGTGCCTGCCCCCCAAAGAGCTGATGCAGTGCCCCAGGGAGTTGGTACCTACCTTGAATTCCTGGGCAGCCTCGGGCAGAGAGAGGAGGGGGTGGCCCTGGTGCCCCTCCAGGCAGCTGGGGCAGAGGAGGCTCTTCTCGCGGGAGCAGAAGCTCTGCAGGGGCTGCCCGTGTTCCTGGCACAGCCGTTGGCCGCTGCTCTCCTCCTGGGCTCCCTCTGACAGCTGAAGCCTCTTCACCAGGCGAACCACGTTGGCCAGGGCCCGGTTGGGGCAGGCGCTGCTAGGCTCCACCTTGGCTCTGCACTGGGGGCAGGAAGCCTCAGGTCCCAACTGGGCCAAGCAGTCACGGCAGAAGTTGTGCCCGCAGGAGAGGCCCATCGGCTGCTCGAAGAAGTCCAGGCACAGAGGGCAGGTGGCCTCCTGGCCCAGCTCCCCCAAGGCTGCCTTTTCCCCTGAGGTTGCCATGGGGCTCTTCAGTCCCCTTTCCTCCTTGGCTGAACCTGGAAGAGAAAGCTGCTCATTGGCTCCTTCTGGGACAGCGCATTTCTCAGCCCCTCCCCCAGAGAACAGAGTGCCCTGAAGCCCTCCTCCAATTAAATGGCTTCTTGCAAAAGGGGGAGGGGTTGCCCAGTAGCCAGAGGAGCCAGAGAAGAGGACAAAGGAAGCCCCCTTGGGGTCTGGGGTGGCCTCTTTGGGCATCCATCCGATTGCTTTGGTTCCCTCAAGCTCAGCCTGGCCAGACCTCCGGCTGACGTCGTGACGAGACTACAAGCAGCGAACGAAGGTTTCCGTTCCTGCGCTGGCTTCTCGCCATTTGTGGGCTCTGGACGGAGCTGAAAGCCGCCTTGGAGGGGCAGCGAAGTTAAGGAGAAGCACTTGGTGAGGTTCTGGGGGAGAACACAACTCCCCTGTAGAAACCCCGAACTTGTTCTCTATGCCACGATGGAGAGAAGAGCAGGCCAAGGTGGATGCTACAAAGTTGGGACAGCCGAGGAACATCTAAGCGCGGTGCTGGAGTGGAGATTGGGAACAGTGTTCGGAGAAGGGTGAGAAGAATCTATATTATTTGTAACTACCCCAAAAACTATAACAGAGAAAAATAAAAAAATGTGCTAGCGGCGGATAGAAGAAGAATTTGGAAATATAAAGAGTTTTAAAGTTTTTTTAAAAAAACTTAAAATTTGAAAAGGAACTAATCTAGAAGAACATTAATTTGGAATTGGCAATCAGGCAGGATTTGGCATTAAAAGGCATTAATCTGAATGCTGGAAGTAATTGTTCTAAAGAGGAGTAATATTTGGTTTTTGAAATTGGTGAAGCTAAATAAAGAAACGGAAAAAGAGTGGCTGTGAAACTGGATTAAAAGCGCCACTTGCTGATGAAAGAAAAATCCTGTAGATCCCTTCAAACTAACGACATTATTAAAAGGAGAAATTAAAGAAGGAATAAAAGAAAGCCGTTATAAGAAGACCCCCTGGACGTTGGAATATATTGTAATCAAAGAGTAAGGATATAGGAGGATACCACCTCTGGAATTCTTGGTGTTTTGGACTGATCAACATTGGAAATAAAGATTTGAGGATGTTGATATTTTAAAACAAAGAAGAGACACTGGTTCAAATAAAATAAAATTAACTGGATAGTGGACAACTGGAATAATAAGCTGTGTGGTGTGGGTGTGTTATTCTTCACCACTCTCACTACGTCTCCCTGTGTCCGCTCATTCTCCTAACAAAATGTTATGCGGAGCCTGACTGGGAATAGATATAACTATATAGTAGGACAATATTTTTAATGAACTATATGTTTTGTTATTCATGTATATAAGATAAGGAGGTAATAATATAAGTTTGAATGTATTGGCTAAGAGAAAATATACTTGTGTTAAAATGAGAGGCTAGAGGGAAGGGAAGCTATAGAAAATAAAATATAAGCAATAGCGGCAAATGTAATATTGGGGGAACATAATAGGGGATAATATAAATTAAGACAGAATATTTGAACGTTTAAAGAATGGTAGGAATGGCAGCTCCAAAGACCAAAGGTGTGTTGTAAACATGGTGAGCCCAAGAATACAAGATGAAGGAAATTGGAGATGGATTCATATGTTTTTAAGGAATTAAATATTTTGTCATCCACTTGTACAAGGCAATGAGGATATTTGAACATGGCGAATAGAGGAATGTATTTGTAGAAAGTGAGCACCCACCCCCTCTCCTAGAAGAAGGAAATCTTCAAAAGGCAGAATCTGATCTTTGCCTGGAGGAGGAAAAGGAGAAACTGGTTGGAGAGACAAACCGGCTTCCCTGCCCCTCGTTCAGCTCCAGGGGGATGGGATGAAGCCCCGGACAGGATGGGACGGCCCATCTCCCCACCTGGCAAGACTGCCTCAGGTGAGGCCAGGTGGTCCAGCCAAGGCCCCGCCCCTGGGAGCCTGACAGCCAATGGGATGCATTTCTTAGACAGGAAGAGGAAACGGTAAGGTGGGGGGGGGGGTGAAACCCGGGCATCCATTGTGAGGATGCCATGCGGTGAAGGAAGAGGAGAGGGGGAATGTCAAGAAAGAGATGGAGGACCCAAAGGACTTGATCCGCAGCGGGCAAAAGGCCAGGAGGCCCCGAAGGGAGGCTGGGAAGCTGCCGTGGGGATTCTGGGCAGGATCGGGCGAAGAGGGAAACCTCCGCAAACCCCGCTGGCCTCGCAAAGGGGCATGGACAGAGTTCAAGGATAAAAAGCTTTGGGAGCCCGAAAGACCCTCCAGCGCAGCCCGGGGGGGTCTCGGAGGGTCTTCCTTGGTTCGCCCCAAAGGCCCCCCGGCCCCCCTCGGGGAGAGCAGGAGCCTCGCCCGAAGCCCCCGGCCTGGGACCCTTCGGGGGCGTCACTTCTGAGGGGAAGTTGAGCTCACCTGCGAAGCTCCTGCCGGGCAGCGGACGGGGAGGAAGGCAGCTTCAGCCGGGGCGCCTGCGCAGTGGAGCCGAAGGGCCAATTGCTCTTTCGATTTCGTTTCACGGGCTGGCGGGCGGCGGTCCTGCCCCCCCCCCCGCGAGGCCCCGCCCCTCCTGCCCCCCCTCCCAGGGGCTGCCTGAGACCCCCTATCCAGTGGAGGGCAAGGCGGGAACCGGGGAAGGGACCGGCCACGATCCCCTGGCGCTGCGCAGGGAAGGTCTCGGAAGCGCGGCCAGATCGGGGCCCGGGGAGCGGGGGGGAAGGGCGGGGGGGCTGTTTGGTTTGCCCAGTTTTTTCTTTTTTCCTCTCCTTTCTGCGTCAGAGGCTGTAGGGGACGAGCATAAGCGCCCCAACGTGCTTACCGTCCCTGTCCTATAGTTTCTTTTTATTTTGCTTATATGTATCCCTTTCATGTATTCATAACGGTGTTTATACTTATCCCTGTCATCTTGTAAGCGATTAAATCAAATAAATCAACAAAGTATCGGTGCATGGATGGTGCGATGATAGGTGGGCATCCTCCATGTTGATCCAAATAGACACGATATTCTTCCTCCCAATTCTCAAGTCTCCATTGTCACTATTTCATATTGTTTAGGCATCTCTTATACTTCCGCCCTTCATTTTCTGAATCTCCCTCTTATATGCATACATACACACATACATACATATGCATACATACACAAACACGCGCACACACTATTTTTCTCCCTCTTTTTTTTCCTAGCCACTTTAAATTTTTCCTCCCCTATCATTATAATGTCTTTTTGATCATATTCCCTTATTTATATCATGCACAAGGGATCTGTCTTTGGTGCAAATGCTCTCGGAGTACATAAAAGGGTCAAGAAGTTATAGACACGCTTATGGTAAATGAACTTAATTGTTACTAAAAGTTATGTACACTGCTATGACATCCCTGTAAAATGTGAGAACCTGTTTCTCTCTTTTTTTTAATTCTTTGAAACTTTGAATAAATATTTTTTTAAAAAGAGCCAAGAATCATCAGGTACAAGACTTAGTCACAGGGTGCAATAAGCAAATAGAATAGAATAGAATTCTTTATGGGCCAAGCGTCATTGGACACCCAAGGAATTTGTCTTTGGTGCAGAAGCTCTCAGTGTCAAGAGTCAGGAATCATCAGGGACAACACTTAATGATAGTCACAGGGTACAATAAGCAATCAAATCATACTAGGAAAAACTCCATATAAATCATACGGATACAAGCGACAAAGTTACGGTCATGCAGTCACAATAGTGACAGTAATGCAGACTTTGTAAATGGTTGGACAGTGTGGAGGGAATTATTTGTTTAGCAGAGGGATGGCCTTCAGAGAAAAAAACTGTCCTTGTGTCTAGTTGTTCTGCTGTGTAGTGCCCTATAGCGTCGTTTTGAGGGTGGGAGTTGAAACAGTTTATATGTCCGGGATGTGAGGGGTCTGTAAATATTTTCACAGCCCTCTTTTTGACTCAGGGTGCAGTATACAGGTCCTCGATTGAAGGCAGGTGGGTAGCCATTGTTTTTTCTGCAGTCCTAATTATCCTCTGGAGTCTGTATCTGTTCTGTTGGGTTGCAGAACCAAACCAGACAGTTATAGAGGTGCAGATGACGGACTCAATCATTCCTCTGTAGAACTGGATCAGCAGCTCCTTTTGGGCAGTTTGAGCTTCCTGAGTTGGCGCAGGAAGAACCTTCTTTGTGGTGCTTTTCTGATGACATTTTTGATGTTAGGTGTCCATTTTAGGTCGTGTGATATAGTAGAACCTAGAAATTTGAAGGTCTCTACTGTTGATACGCTGTTATCTAGTATTGTAAGAGGGGATATTGTGGGAGGGTTTCTCCTAAAGTCTACCATCATTTCTACAGTTTTGAGTGTGTTCAGTTCCAGATTGTTCCGCTTACACCACAAGGTTGTAAATCACACAATTGTGAAGCAAATCCGGCTTCCCCAATTGACTTTGCTTGTTGGAATCTGGCTGGGAAGGTCACAAACCACAATCCCGCAACTACAAGACGCCGCAACCATCAGGTGGTGCCCTGGTGGCTGGAACACAATACTACAGGCAGACTCGGCCCACCGGCTCAAAGTTGACTCAGCCTTCTGTCTTTCCAAGGTCGGTAAAGTGAGGACCGAGATTATTGGGGTCAGGATGGGGACTCTAGGGCTGGCTGGGGCCTTCTGGGAGTTGAAGTCCGCCGGGCTGAAAGTTGCCAAGGTGGGAGGCCCCTGTGGCTTAGAGGGCTGTAAAGCACCGGGAAGCGGTAGAGCAGACTTTAAGTGCTCATTACTCGCTTATAGATGATGAGCCGCTTGCCAAGTAGCCGAAGTGCAATCACAAGGGGTTGTGTGTGTGAGACAGTCCTAAGGGCCAGGGATGGGTTGCACATCCCTTTTCCTGAGGCCCTTTGTAACTCCCCGGGACTGACCTGTATATCCTTTCCTCCTGGACCTCAGTAGCCTCATCTAAGAGCAACACATATTTTAGATTTGTGCATCTATGTTGAATTCAGATGCCGGATTGAATGAAGAGGAATTCACAGAAGGCAAATTCACCCCCATATTCTTTTCATTGCCGGAGAGGGAAGGAAACCGACTTTTGCTCCACCTCCTACTTATCCTTGGAAAGTGCTAGTTTAGGATACAGAAAGGAGACCCGTCACCCAGCTGGCAAAGAGCCGGGCGAGTTGCGGATTAGTTTGGAGGTCGATGGGCCTCCACATGCCTTTCCATTTATTTCGTTCTTCTTGCTGGAGGCTTGGAAAGAGACAGTCTTGATATGTAGAGCCAGGCTGGGGGAAGAGTCCGCCTGTTTTGGTTTCCTCTTATCTTCCCGGCAGCGAGAGATTAGTCAGAGGAACAGCTTGCTCCCCAGAGTTGTGGGTGCTCTTGGTCACTGGAGGTCTTCAAACAAAGAAAGGACAACCATTTCTCCGGGATGGAATAAGGGCTATTGCCTTGGGCAGGGGGGCGGACTAAAGACCTAACGAATCTAACAGATAATCAGAGTTGGAAGGGACCTTGTAGATCATCTAGTCCAACCCTCCGCCCAAGCAGGAGACCCTACACCATTTCTGACAAATGGCAGCCCAATCTCTTCTTGAGGGTCTCAAGTGATGGCGCTCCCACAACTTCTGAGGGCAACTTCTGTTCCATGGGTTGATTGTTCTGTCAGAAAGTTTCTCCTTATTTCCAGGTTGAATCTCTTCTTGTTCAATTTCCATCCATTATTCCTTGTCTGGCCAACAGGAGCTTTAGAAAATAGCTTGACCCCCTCCTCCCTGTGGCAGCCCCTCAAATATTGGAAGACTCTATCATGTCTCCCCTGGTCCTTCTCTTCACTAGACTAGCCAAGCCCAGTTCCTGCAACCGTTCATTGTATGTTTTAGCCTCCAGCCCCCTAATCATCCTGGTTGCTCTTCTCTGTACTTTTTCTAGAATCTCAACCTCATTTTTATAGTGTGGTGACCAAAACTGGATGCAGTACTCTAGGTGTGGTCTTACTAAGACTTTATAGAGTGGTATTAGTACCTCCCTTGATTGTATCCCTCTGTTAATAAACTGAGGATTGTATTAGCTCCTTTTGGCTGCTGCTGCACACTGCTGGCTCCTATTTAGCTGGTTGTCCACTAAGACTCCAAGATCCCTCTCACAGTCACTGCTTTTGAGCCTGGTTTCACCCAGTCTATATGTGTACTTTTGGTTTTTCTTGCCTAAGTGTAGGACTTTCCTTTTCTCTCCAGTGAACTTCATTCTGTTAGATAGGGCCCAGGGTTCGAGTCTGTCAATATCCCTCTGGATCTTGAGCCTATCTTCTTGGGTGTTAGCTATTCCTGCCAGCTTAGTATCATCTGCAAATTTGGTAAATTTCCCTTTTATTTCCTCATCTAAGTTGTTAATGAAGACATTGAAGAGTTCTGGGCCTAAGACGGAACCTTGTGGCACCCCACTGCTTACTTCCCTCCATGTAGACTTAGACCCATTAAGGACTACTTGTTGAGTACGGTTTGCCAGCCAGTTGCGAGTCCATCTGGTGGTGGTGCTATCTATTCCACTTTTTTCTAGCTTACTAAGAAGTAGGTTGTGATCTACTTTGTCGAATGCCTTGCTGAAATCTAAATATATTATGTCCACAGTATTTTGCTGGTCTACTAATTTAGTCACTGTGTTGAAGAATGACGTAAGATTGGTTTGGCATGATCTGTTCTTAACAAACCCGTGCTGACTGCTAGTTATTACTTTTCTTGTTTCTAGATGTTGTCAGATCTGGTTTTTTTATTATCTTTTCCAGTATCTTCCCGGGTATTGATGTTAGGCTGATTGGTCTGTAGTTTCCTGGGTCCAAGGTCTCTTCTGGTCTTCGGATTCTGTGTTCTTACCACCTTGAAATCTTCTCCAAACGTTCTCAAAAGTTTGCTTTGTCAATAAGGCCAGTGATTTTCCTTGAGGAGGAAGAAGAGGATTACTTCTCGTCCAAGAAGCTACTCTCATACCCATCAGCCTGACTTCAATACCAGGCAAGATTGTGGAAAAGATGACCAAGCAGCGAACCAGCCAACACCTAGAAGCAAACAAAGAAACAACCAAAAGCCAACATGGCTTTGTTAAAAGCAGATCATGCCAGACTAATCTTTTGACATTCTTTTGCAAAGTGACAAAATTAGTTGACCAGAGGACAGCTGTCGATATAATTTTCTTGGATTTCAGTAAGGCATTTGATCAAGTAGACCATAACCTACTACTAGATAAAATAGAAAAAATGTTACACGGCATCACCACCAGATGGGATTCGTAACTGGCTGATCATCCGCACTCAACATGTGGTTCTCAATTCTGCCCTCACATTTTGGCTTTGTTAAAAGCAGATCATGCCAGACAAATCTTACAGGACGGAATATGGGCCATTAAAGGCCATGACTTCTCATCCAGGAAGCCTCCTCAGTTGTGATGGGGGAATGAGACTTTGAGATGATCCGTTACCTTCCACGCAGACATCCCTGAATCTGCAGCAGCCTCTTTTGCGGATAGGGAGAAATTGGGCTTTTGTTCAAACCGACAAGTACTTTAGAATTTGTAGAGTCCAAAGTCTGCCAAAATATAATTGAGCGGCAGCCCCCGGCCCAGTGCAGCTTGGACAGGGTGCCATGGGGGGGGGCACACAAATGTGGGAGTTGTAATTCAAGCTCTGTGTGGTGAGCACCAAGTCACCCACCCCTGGCCTCCAAAACTCAAGGCTGGGGGGCTTTAATGGAGGAGATGGAGACTTTGGGTCTGATGTTTCCTGCTGGGCAACCAAGGGGGCTCCCCTCCAGGAGCCCTGTAGCTCCTCTTCTTCCCTCAGCAAAAAAAGGCGGGAAAACCTCCCAGCTGCTTCTGAGGAGCCTAAAAGGCGGGAAAATCCTGGCACCACACAGGCCTGGCGAGCCTGAGGGGCCTAAAAGGCGGGAAAATCCTCACATCATCTGGGCCAGGTGAGCCTGAGGGGAAGAGCCTAAAAGGCAGGAAAACTTCCCAGCCGCCTCAGAGAAGGGGGAGGGGGAATCCAAAAGGCGGGAAAACCTCCCAGCACCACATAGGTCAGGTGAGCCTGAGTGGGCGGGGCCTAAAAGGCGGGAAAATGCGCCTGAGTAATAGCCGTTCTCTTGCCTGGGAAAGAAGCTTCTGGAAGCACCCTCCTGCTGGCCTTACTTGGCACCCCTAACAGAATTTGGCAAGGGGACCAGGAACAACAGGCTCCACCGGCCCGCTTTTCCTCACTGATGTTGGCTGGCTGGTCGGGTTCATTGGATCGGCCGCAGCTTTCTTGCCCCGTTTCCCACAAGTGGTTTGCCGTTGCCTCTTTCCAGGAGCTGAGGCAGAATGACTGGCCCAAGGCCTCACGCCTGGGTCTCTTCCCCCCACTAATTCCAAAAGATGGTGACCACATGACCCTGGGATGCTGCGACCCATCGTAATACATACACACTTAGTTGCCAAGTGCCCAAATTTTAATCATCAGGATGCGAGGACCGGTTGTCACTTTTTTCCGGTGCCGTTCCGATTTTGGACAGTCACTAAACCAAGGCTGTAAGCAAGACTACCTGCATATATGGCTGCCCATCTCAGTATCTGCACCGATTTTTGTATAGTCCTTTATTTATGACCAATCACATTTAGCGACCATCACAAAATGACCTGGTTCTAAAATCTGGTGGCCGTGACTGCAACTGTTTACTTCCAGATTTTGGCAAAGATTTGCTTAATGGCTGCCACCCAAAAAACCCTGGAAAAATAAAAAATATGTGACATTTTATCTATGATCCAGATCACAGCTGTCCCAATGGTGGTTTTTTCAAAAGGCAACTAACGGCACTTCCTTTCTTTTTCCTTGAAGACGTTTCACTTCCTTCAGTTGAACCGAGGGATGATAAGCAAAATCTTTTCAAGGCAAAACAAAGGAAGTCCAGTTGCCTTTTGAAAAAGCACCCTTGGGGTGATCTGTTTTGCGACCAGGCTGGGCAGGCCCCATTATGGCAAAAGGAGTCCTGCTGAATCGTTACAGGGCAGGGGCCGTGAAGTGGACGGGGGCAGATATCGGCGAGGAAAACGGAAGCGGCTTTCCAATCTTTCCCTCCACAGTGGGAAACCCCAGAATTATGGGACGAAGACCACCATACTTTCACACTACGAAGTCAACTGTGCACCAAGATTTAAGATGAATCGCCACATAACTGTGAGTTATACCTTGAGGATGCCTTGTGATTCCAATAAAGAAACTTCGTATGGAAGCCTTTGTAGAGTTTGCCTAGCCTGTCTTTATATTCAGCCGGCAATTTTAAAGACAGAACATTTCCAATCTTTCCCTCCAAGGGAAAAACTGTGTATAAAAACTTAAAACCTTCTACGCAGCACCCAAACGGCCACTCGGGGTTTCTCCTGCACCAAAGGAGCATCCGAGGACAGGAAGAGACCGTACCCCTCCCCCCTTTGTGATCCCCATCAGGCCAGTTGCTGGAATGTGGGATGTTCACCTTCTTGGGGACCCCTCAAGGATGGGCTGGGCTTGGGGGGGAGACCCCCTGCAAATTCTCTCTAGAACAGAGGAGGGGAACAAGGTCCCCTTTTATGCCCTCAACTCCCAGGGTTGCCTTAGCTCACCCTTCAACCTCTGCACACCCCACTCAGCCCCTCCAGACACCGGCTTGTACCATTTTTTGTTTTATTTACATGTTAAAGAACCAGAAGATTTAACATACAGTAAGATGGAACAGAGTCCTAGAAGATGAATAAGTGGGAATCAAAGAAACAGTAGAAAAAATATACAGTCAACGTAAAAAAAACTCAAGAGGGCCGCCTCTCCTCTTCCGAAGGGCAGCCGCCCCCGAGGGGCAAAGAACATGCGGTGGCGATTGTGCCAAGGACATAACACGGTTGCACTCACTCCGGGTCCAGGGAAGCCAACGAGGGGAGAAGAAGGGGGGGGGGAGGGGAATAAATAAAGAACCTCGAGTGCCGGTGGGGGAGTAAGTGAGGAGGAGGCAACTTTCCTCCCCTCCCCCACCTGAGAGGGGAGGGGGCTCCAAGCCGGAGCACGGAGGTGGGGGGAAAGCGCACCCCACCCCAGGCCATGTCTTCTGTCTCTCCGGAGAAAGAGCGTCACCAAACTCAAAACTCGCTAAATGCCGGATAAAAACTACACAAAGGCTTTGGAGTTCAAGGCGGCCTCCCCTCCTAGAACAACCTGTACACAGTCCTAGCGACCCCCCTCCAACCGAAGCACAAACAGGGTGGGGGACCAGCTGTCGCCCCCACCGCGGTCCAGTGGGGAGGAGAGGGGAGCCAGCGGCCGAGCCTTCCCAACGCTGACCCTGGGAAGCCCTCGCTCGTCCCGCTCTTCCGGGTTCCGATCCTGCGGAACCGGCCTCCTCTTCCGGCGCCTCCCTCCCGCCGTCCCGTCTCTCCTCGCTCGCCCCCGCGGCCGCCTAGCTGGAGTCCGAGTCGCTTGTGTCCGAGGAAGAGGAGGAGGAGCTGGAGCTGCTGGAGTCGGAGCTGGAGCTGCTGGCACTCAGGCGGGAGATGGGCAGCTGCTGGGCAGACTCCGGTTTCTCATTGGCTGCAGGAGGAGGAGGGAACGAGGGACAGGAAGGTGGTCAGCCTTGGACCAGGAGAGGCAAAAAAAAACAAAACCCGTCCTCTCCCCCAGAGCCCACGGCGCCTGCTGCGGCTGGAGACCGACTGACCTTTCTTGGGCGGCTTCTTGGCCGAGTTCAGCTGCCCGCTGACATCCTGCAAGCGCCTCTCCAGCTCGCGCTTCTTCTCCAGGGCCAGCTCCTCCTTCGTCTTGCCCACCGGCTTCTTCAGGGCTGCGGAGGAGAGAATCCTGGTCAAGGGAGTCCCGTGGGGCTAGCCACACATGCACAAACCCTGCTGGGCTGCTTCAGCCGGCAAAGGACAAGCCGTCCAGCAACAGAGGCCATCCAAGCTGGGGTCCGAGACCCCTATTGCTACCCTATAACAAGCCTTGTTTCCAGGCTGCATGGTCTATGAGCCCACCCAACTCTGGTTAAACCGTGGTTAAAAGAAACCCCAACAACTGGTATTGTCAAAGGTGAGCCCAGCAACCAGGGTCTCCAGTCCTGAAAAGGCCTTGTGGGAGCCAAACCTTGGGAAGAGAAGGGCAAGATGGATGCTCCCCCGCCCTCCTCCTCCTCCTCCACTGGAGAAAACAGCAGCAAGAGCCGCAGGGGGCATCTGGGGCAGCGTGATGTGCAGTGGAGGAAGTGGGCTGGAAGGGGATGCAACTAAGCCCTGCCTAAAACACCACTGATCAGGACCTTCGGAGGAAATCCAAGTTGAGACCAGAATCCTTAAAGGGTTTGTCTTTTTAAGAGAGTTTCCTGCTCCCCCCTCCACAGCTGGGGAGCTTCAACGGCAACCTGGGCAGTGAGGCCAGCATCACCAATGGGCACACCCCCTCCTAAAACGACCCCCTTAAAAACAGGGCTGGGCAGGCCCAGGCGATGATGGGGAGGCTTTCCCAGGCAAATCCAGCTGCCCAGAGGAGGAGGGAGTTCAAGGACAAAGGCCCACAAGAGGAGGAGGAGGAGGAGGAATGCAAAATTCAAGGTTGCAAAGCAGCTGCTGCTTTCTAAAGGAATCCCTCAAGGGCTGCAAAACTCCTCCCCAAGTAGACAGGATGGGGAAGGTCACAGCCGTGGTTATCATGCTGATGCTATACCCAGAGATTTCTTCCCTCCCCTCCCCCCAGCCCAAGAGAAAAATCCTTCTGTGGTTTTCCTATCCAGGCTCTCTGGTAAACAAGGCCAGCATGAAACCCTCCCTGGAATCAGGACTGCCTGCGCCGTGAAGAGAGACGCCATCTCTACCTGGGGTGTGTGTGGTGTGTGTGTGTGTGTAGAAGAGGGGCTGCCTGAACCTAGCCCTGAAACCCTCCCAGGAGCCCTAGAGCAGCAACATAGAGCCGCCACCACCACTGGAGGAGGAGGACCAATCCAGGCTGTTTTGCAAAACCAAAGGCAACGCGGGAGACAAACGGGGGCAGGACGAGACACGCATCTTGCTCTTTTTTCCCCGTCCCCCTGGGGGTACCTGGCCTGCCTGCCTGCCATGAAACAGGGCAAGGCCAGATTTGCCAGCCTAGTCCAGAGGGGCCCCCTTTCTGCCAGCCCCTCCCCCCTCTCCAATTGCAGGCCCAGCCCCTTGGGCGTCATCAGAGCCGGCTTATCCCCCGCCGCCGCCCCCGGGCGCCAGACTCACTCTCGCTGTAGGGCTTCCGAGGCTTCTTGCGCAGGCAGGAGAGGACGTAGTGCTCCAGCTCCCGCAGCGTGGAGGCCTTGAGGGTTTCGAAGTCGATCTCGATCTCCTCCGGGTTGGAGTCCCTCAGGGAGGGCTCCCGCGACTGGATAATGTGCACCACCCGGCCCAGCTTCTCCCCGGGCAGCTTGTTGATGTCCAGGCTGAGCTGGCGCTTCTCATCGTAGCTCATGGGCTTGCTCTCCTCCTCCTCCTCCGAGTCAAAGAGCACGGGCATCGGGGGAGCCACCACCGCCTTGGGGACCGACTTCTTGGTGTTCCTGGCCGAGGGGGAGAGGGGCGTTCAGGTGACGGGCAAGCCCACCGGCCCTCGCCCGCCAGAAAAGGGGGTCGGGGAGGGAAGGAGCAGCAGCTGTCAGACTGTCTTGGCTTGTTTTGACACACAGAGCTCGCCACGGTCGATCCGCCGGGGAAAGAGAGTCATCACCCAGCTGACGTCTTCCCCCCTCGCGCCACATATCCCTGCTACTCACTTGCTCCCGCCGCTGCTCCCGCCGCCTCCGCCGGCCTTCTTTGACTTCTTCAGCTGGGCCGGGTGAGCGCGGCCCTCCTCGTCTCCCGTTTTGGCTTTGCGCTTGTCCGACTTTTTCTTCTTCTTCTTCTCCTTCTTGTCGCGCTTCTTCTTGGGCTTGGAAACCGGCCCCTGGGAGAGGGCGGCCAGCTGCTCGTGCACTGCCCGCAACTGGAGGAGGAAAGGCGGAAGGAGAAATTACCCAGGGCCCTCTCCCTTCTCTCCCCTGGCTCCCACAAAGGCCGTGGTGGTGGTGGTGGTGGGGGCTGCCTCACCTGTTCCTGCAGCTCAGCCAGCCGATTGGCCCGCTCCTCTTCGGAGTCCGAACTCTCCTCCTCGGAATCCGAGGAGCTCTCGCTGCTGCTCTCATCTTCATCTCCCTCTTCGTCGTCGTCCCCCTCTTCGTCGTCATCCTCTTCCTCCTCGTCGCTGGAGGAGTCATCTGTGGAGGACTTCATCAGAAGACCCGGCTGCGGGAGTGAGGTTGAGGGGGGGCTGATGTTGAGAGGCTCATCAGGCATCTTGGCGTAGCTGAATTCAAAGACGTCCTGCAGGACGAGCACGGAGACAAAATCCCATTATTGCTCTGGCCACCAAAAGGCTCCCCACCCCCCCAATCATTGGATTCTCACGGCTCACCTGCAGCTTGCGGGCCATGGCCACCACATCGTGGTCAGGAGGGTTGTACTTGTAGCAGTTGGAGAACATCAGCCGCAGGTCGGAGGCAAACTCCTGCGCATCGTGGTACTCCCGGTTCTCCATCTTGCGCTGAGGCCGGAGGGACAAAGGGGAGGGAAATGAGGGGGAGAAGGAACACCGTGAGGCCACGAAATCCAGAGCTTTCAACGCACTCGCAAGACGGCCGTACAATCTCTTGGCAACAAAATCTCCCCACGGGACCCATTGAATTCCCAATTGAGGATGCTGCAGGTCGTCCCTCTAGCCTTCCGCAAAGTGTCCCGGGGACATGGCCAAGTGGAGTCTAGGGAGCCCACCCCATCATTCATCACCCAGACTACCCACCACTTTCGTGCCCCTCCTGCACACCAGCTGAACTACTTGACATGGGTGCCTGGAAATAATATCCAGCACTATATAATTTGCCATCCTTCCCTACACCAAAAGCAGGCATGATATTCTGCTCTGAAAAAAAAAATCGGGCCGCCTAAAAGAGACCCCCGCCGCGCGCCCAGGAGCGCCCGCTGCTTTCCCTCGCCAGGGCCGGGCGGCGGCGTGTTGCACGGAGGCTGGTCTGTGGCTGGCCCAGCTCCCTTTGCTGCCGCTCAGCGGCCTCCGCCGCACCGCCCGGGCTCCGCTCAGGTATCCGGCTGAGGCTGTCAGAGTTGCTACCGCCGGCGCAGCTCCAGTCCCGCGTTGCCTCGGGAAGGGAAAGGCAAAACCAGGAGCCGCTGCTGCCGTTGCAAAGCGCCGCCGCGGCTCTTCCTTTTTGCCTTTCCCTTCCTGAGGCAACGCGGGACTGGAGCCGCGCCAGCAACTCCTGACTCAGGGCCTCCGAGGGGAGGGGAAGGAGGAGAAGAAGGGGTGGGGGGAAAGGAGGGGGCGATTCCCCCAAAAAATCAGAATTCCAATTTTAATCAGAAGAATATCATGCCTGCAAAAGCAAGGCCGCCAAGCAGAAGTGCAGCATTTTTGGAAATGTCCTTTTACTGTTGAGGAAATGCTCAGGGGGCGGGGCGGGATGGGGGCGTTCCTCTGCTATGCCCTACGCCCAGCCTTTCCCCACCCTCTCTCTCTCTCTCTCTCTCTCTCTCTCGGCCAGGGTTTTACACTCTTTTATTGCAAAGAAAAGGAAGAAAAAGGATGGCCGCCTTTAGGGGGCAGGGAAGCATAAGCTCCCCTCTTTTAAACGCTAGTACTCTACACAGAAAGCCAGTTTGGTCTAGCGGCCAAAAGCACCGGGCTAGAAAGCAGGAAACTGCAAGTCCCTCTTTCAACCCAACCCACAACGTTATGAGGGAAAACCAGAAAATTGTGTCTTGCTGTGTTCCCCCACTGGAGTCATTTGTAAAACTAACGAAGGGAGGCTACAAAGGAAACAACATAGAAGGTGCAACACAGATAAGATTCATCTCACCCAGAGGAGGGAGGCAAAAGTGAGGAAAAGGAAGCCACCAGGGACTTCCTTGCCTGACGCCTGGCTCTGTCCCTGCACTCTCCCCGCCCAAGGAGAGACTGCCTGCTGCCATCCATCCCCCTCCTGGGGGCTCCCCTCTCCCAAGGTTCTCCCCCACCCCACCCCCCAGCAATTCAAGGGAACCCTAACCCGTCCCTCGCCCTTCCAGCTCACCTTAACGCTGCTGAGATCCATCGGGTGCTTGATAATCTCATGGTAGTCGTGGAGACCCAGCGCGGAAGCGTCGACGGGCTTGTAGAAGGGCCAAGCGTAGGCCGCGTGCTTCTTGGAGACGAGCTCCTTGAGGATGCCGTTGCAGTACTTGAGCTGCTCCGAGAGCTTGCCTCGCTTGGACGTCTGGTGCTGCAGCGAATCCGGCAGGTCTTTGCGGGGAGGCTTGATGGGGCGCCCGCTCTCCCTCCGGGCGGGAATCTTGGCTGCCTTGGTCTCCAAGATGGCAGCGGAGGGGGAAGACTCTCCCCGCTGGTGGCAATGATGGCTGTGGGGGTGGGAGTCGTGGTGTCCGCTTTCCGCTTGACGCCTTTTTCTGGGGACGGCAAGAAAGCAGCTTTTGGTGAGTTCCCAGGGTGCTGTAGTGTAGCTTGGGGGGGGGGGGGAATGCCGATGGGACCACACGCTCTTCCAGAGGGCGGCAGCCAAAGCCCCTGGGGGCCCACCTCCCGGGCTTCCTACCTAGCCGACCCCGGTGCCCCCGGCCTGGGGCTCCGAGCTCACCTTGGTCACCGGGTGCGTGGGCGCAGGGACAGCCAACAGCGGCTGGGAGGCCGCGGTGGAGTGCAGTGGCTTGAGGAGAGGGGTGGAGATGACGGAGGGGTGGGGGATGCTGATGATGGTGGTAGGGATGTCTGTGCTGCTGGAGAACAACCCGGTGTGGGACACCGAAGAGATGGCCGGAACTTGCTGGGCGGCGGCATTGGCTGCGGCCAGGAGGGCTGGGGGAAGAGAATCGCCAGAGATTAGCCGAAGCAGCAAGTCCACCCCCCCCCACGGCCCGTTCCCAACCAGAGCACACACACCTGTAAGGGGACACAGGGTTTAACACCTTCCCCTGGGTTGTTCCCCCCCCCCCAACCTAGTGCCTGGACCTCTGCGCCTTTCTGCTTACCTGCTGCCCGAGAGGCTCCCTTCTTGTGGCTGTTCTTGGCCACCGTGATGACAATCTCCTGCTCCTCCTGAGGCATCTGGGCCACTTTCTGCAGAAAGATCTTCTCCAGCGTCTGGGCCATCAGCACAATATCGTCTGTGGGCTGCAACGAGCAACAATCAGCCAAAGGGCAAGGAGCAGATTGCAGTCAAAAGCTTTGCAGACGGATGCTGCTCCCGCTTCAAGCACCGCTTTCCTACCAAAACCTTCAGACAGAGCCGATATTAAAAAGCTCAGCGCTAAAAACAACTCAAGACTGCGCCGCCAAAACAGGGGTGCCCGCAAAAGCTTTCCAAAAAGAGCGGATGAGGGTTCAACAGTCCACATAACTGAGGTTACGGTTCTTATTTCCCAATGGATCCCCAAAATTAGCTTGAACCAGACCTTTGTACAACAAGAAAACAACTTCCTCCCACGATGGCCCAACTGCACTAGAACAACCAAGGCAAAACTTCCTGCAGATCTGAACTCACACTCGGCACGGCCGTAGCCAATTAGGGACCTGGTGCTCAGGATTAAAAGCAAGCCATTCAAAGCCAAGGCCTTCGTCCCTTGAAGGGGGGACCAGGAGCGCCCAGAGGTGGCTCCAAGCAAGCCTCGTCTCTGGGCTCACCTTGTTGTAGATGTAGCAGTTGGTGAACATGGTGTTGAAGTCCTGCATGCATTCGGCCGAACTCCAGTAGTAGCTGTTCTCCAGGCGCCGCTTGATGGTGCCCATGTCCATCGGCTGCTTGATGATCTTGTGGTAGTCCTGCGGAGAGAGGGGGGGGGGGACACGCAGGCCCTGGCCATCAGGGACACCGCAGCCGCTCCTCACGCAGCAATGCAAGCCGCAGCCAGACACCCAGGGGTGCCCCTCACTGTCTAGGCAACCTTGCAACTAAGCAGCCCTCGGGCAACAACGCACGTGGGAGGACAAGATACCCTGCCTGGCTCTTTTAAAGCGGACTGAAAATCTGGCCAACACGCAAGGAAGCCCCCTCCCTCACTCCCTTCTGGCCTTGGGGACACCTGAGAAAGCTTTCCGCCCCCCCACCCCCACCCCCCAAGGATCAACCCTACTCAAAGGACTGCGCTGCTACGTAGCCACCTTGGTGGGCAAAAACAATTTTACCTCCGGGCTTTAACTCCTTAGGTGCCGACCGCTAATTTGGGGGGGCCGCTTGATGTCTTCTACAAAGTCATGGATGGGAAATCTGCAAAACGCATTCAGGTCACAAGAGATTAGAAGGGGAAGGGCGCAGAAAGCAGCTCCATCCTCTCATCCATGCCTTTGTAGGGACATGAGGGAGGAGGACCAGCCGCAACCTCCACACGGCCCCCCCCCCACCCAGACACTCTCAGGGTGGTTGTGGGGGTGCGTGTGGGAAGAGACCCTAACCACTCACAAGGACCCTGACTGACTGTCGCTCCGCTAAGGGAAGCGGCCTCCTGACCGGGGGGGGGGGAGACTGAGACAAAAAGCCGACCCAGTGGTGGTGGCGGCGGCAGCAGCCGGAGACGATGGACCAGGTGCCCTGCGCTCGCCCACCCAGGGAGGGGCTTCGCGGGGAAAGAGCCAGGAGCAGCCAAGCGGGATGTGCCCGTCCGCAGCCCCCCATCACAACAAACCCACCCCCCCCCCCCAAGAGCAGGGAAGGAGGGTCGGTTACCGGGAGCCCCAGCTTGAGGGCGTCCACCGGCTGGCGGAAAGGCCAGGCGAACTGGTGCTTCCAGAGGGCTTTCATCACCACTTTGTGCAGGTACTGGAGCTGGTTGGTGACCCGGCCGGGCTTCTTGGGGTTGGTGACTTCGGGAGGAGCCGGGACGGCCTGCGACAGCTGCTGCTGCTGCAGGGCCGGGACGGAGGCCATGGTGGGGCTCTCGAAGCCCTCGTAGAGCAGGGACGGCTTGCGGATCCGCTTGCCCGGCGTCGACTCCACCGCCAGGCCCACCAGGCCGGCATTGCCCTCGCCCAGCAGCCTGCAAAAAGGCGGGGGGGGCGGGAGCGACGGGCGCTCAGCGGGGCGAGGATCCACCGGGGCAGGAGAACCCCAAGCGCTGACCCAGCAAGAGCGATCAAACCT
Source organism: Notechis scutatus (assembly GCF_049901735.1). NCBI lineage: Eukaryota > Metazoa > Chordata > Lepidosauria > Squamata > Elapidae > Notechis > Notechis scutatus. Next base: position 12,708,046 of record NC_142010.1, on the reverse strand, counting down.
GGGAGAGGCCGGTGCCCGGTCGCTCCCTTCCTCCCTGCACCGACCCAAGCGGGAACCTCCCTCCCATCGGGGAAGGCTTGCAAGAGGGCGGCCGGTTGCTAGGCAATCCCGCCGCCGGGCCCAGCCCCGCCCCTCCTCCTCCCTTCCCTGCCTCTCTTGCCCGCCGGTACCTACTTGCCGTTGGGGTTCACGTTCTGCAGCATGCCCGCCGATGCTCCGCCGCCGCCGGCTCTCTCCCGGGAGGGTCCCGCTGCAGCCGCCGCCGCCCCCGGCGCCTCCGTGGCCTCGGGGGAGCCCCCCACCTTTGCTGGGCGCGCGGCTCTCACAGGCGCATCGCGGGGAGGGGCCGCTGCATGGCGGGCCGCGCGGGAGCGCCGGGCCTTCCTCCTCCTCCTCCTCCTGTCGTTCCTCGGTCGGCCGAACGGCGCAAAAGCTCAGAAAATGGCGGCCCTCCGCAGCTGTGCGGCGCTGCAGGCGAGTTCCCGCTCGCGACGCCCTCAGGGGACGCCGGGCCTGCCGCGGGGCACGAAATACGGGGCTTCGCGTTGTCCCGGGAGCCGCCGCGTCCGGAAGCGCCGGGAGCCGGGACGGTCGTAGCGAGCGGAGCCGCGGATGGCAGTGGATTGTAAGGCGGGGGGGAGGGACGGACTACGGTAGCCGCGCTCCGCCTCGGCCGGCGGGCTCTCCCTGAAGGGTGGGACGGGCGGGGGCGGCCAGCGCTACGGAAGCCGGAAGGAGGATCCGAGTTGGACGGCTGGCGATTGGGGCCCGTCGGCGACGACGATCTCTCCGGATAAGAGTCCGCCCCCTCTTCGCCGCACTCGCGCTGGGCTCCCCTCGCGCGCGCAGAGAAGAGCTCCTTCCTTAGCTACAACGAAATGGCGCCTCTCGGCCTGCCCCCGACCGCCCTTATATAGGCGCTCGCCGCCTCCCCATTGGCCGAGAGAAGGGCTGATGTCACCATCCCGCCCAGCCACGCCCGTTCGCAGCCTCGACAGATCGCATGGGGCGGACCGCCGGACGATGGCGCCCCGCCATTGGCCGAGACTCGAGTCAATCACCCTGCCGCTTGCCGCCCCCTCCAGCGCCCCCGACTCCGGCGGCCGGCTCGCGCATTGGGCCTCGCTGCCATTCGTTGTCTCCCGATTGGTCCCCGCGCCGCGCGGGGGCGGGACGGCCAGAGGAGAGCGGCCGTTGGCTGTTGTCGTCCTCGGCTCACCGCTGGGGGAAGGGAGGGGAGACGGCAGAGGCGCCATTTTGGACAGCGGGAGAATCAGGGTGACAGGTGGGGGCAACGGCCGCCGCGGCCCGTCCCCGCCGCCGTCCTTTTCCTCCCTTCGAAACAGTCCCTTCCACCAGGGCAAATGAAGCGTCCAGGCGGGAAAGCGGGCCTAGCCCGCCCCAATCGGCGCTTCCCGCCAAAACCCGAAACTCCCCTCAGCCGCCTCAGCCACAAAAGATGCTAAACGGCAGGGGCTCGGCCGAGCCGCCTCAACGGAATCCCTCACCTAGAAAGCCCACGGGGGCGTCTCGGCCTTCCAACGCAGGCCGGCGCGCTCCGCGGGGAAGGGCCGCCAAATGCCGCGGCTGAGTCATTTCCGTTCGGGGCGGGTCCCCGGGCCTGAAGGGAGCTACCTCCCCCTCCCCACCTTCGCCTGAATGCCATGACGCAGCGCTTCCACGAGCGCTTCCATCTTGAACGGGGGGAAATGACCGCTAATTCGCCTCCCCTCAGTCCCTTCGCTGATTCCATCAATCTTTCCCCCCGTCCCATTGGCCGTTGTTTTGAGGCCCCGCCGGAGTCTCCCCGACGCCCTCAGCGCCCCCGACAACTCGAGGCGGCCGTCACGTGACCGCGGAGCGCCCTCCCCATTGGCCGCCACGAACGGGAGGGGCCCGGGAGGCGAAAGGCGGCAGGAATTCGCGTTGCCCGCTCGCCCGACGGCGTCGCCGGAGCGGGAAACAAACAACGAGGGTGGGGAAAAAAAAACAACCTCTCCTCCATGGAGTTGGTGAAGCGAAAAAATCCTACCAAGCGCTGCCGCGGCCGCCATGGGCGGGCGGGAGAAAAGCCTCACGTCACCGCCATCCGATTGGACCCCCGCCGTCACGTGACCTCGTCGCGGCCCGTCGTTCCGAAAAGCCCGGATGCTTGCCGGAGGACCGTTTCTTTCCGCCTCCCCGCCGCGCGCAGCCGGCGGCGAATGAACCGAGTCCCGAAAAACGGCTCGCCGGCGCGGCCCCCTTCCGGCGGCCCCCGCCCCCGTCCGAGTCTCGCTTTGGGCGGAAAATCAGCATGGCTCCCGCGACGCCCGGAGATGCCGACTGCGCATGCTCCGCCTCACTTTTTCTCCCTCCCCCCACCTCGCTCTCACGCTCTCTCTCTACGGCCGCGCGTGCGCACCAGCCCGGTGCGGGAGCGGTGGGGACGCGTGCGCAGTCGCGGGTTGTTGCAGCCCGCCGCCGGGGTCCCCGTGGGATTTCCCCGGCTTGACCCCCGCCGGCTGCAAAGGGCGTCCTCCGCGGGAGCGTCGCTCGCGGGTGGGGGGGGAGGGGAAGGTTCCCGCGAGCGTCTGCCCGGAGGCCGCGAAGGGCCGTGGATCCTGCCCCCGGGGTCCGGCCAGATGACCTCTGGGGTTCCCCCGCAGCCCTCCGCTCCAGGGAAGCTTCTGCTGCGGAGGGGCTGGAAAGGGAGGGGGGCCCGGCTCCCCCCCTCCTCTTGGGGAGAAGCCCCTCCGGCGAGCGTTGCTGGGCTTGGGGGTTCCGGTTGGGGGTCCCCAGTCCCCCACCTCCGGACTGATGGGGAGGGGGGTGTTAGGGGGAATGGGGGGGTCCCTCCAGCAGCCCAGGCGAGGGTCCAACAAAATCACACAAAAATTATCAATGGAAATCAAATTGAGCAACCCATGGAGGTCTGGATTTGGAGTTACACTCAAAATTAAAGTGGAAAAAAAACACTACAGGTTGATCCAACTTTGATGTAATGTCCTGAAAACAAGTCAAAATGAGGCTCAGTAGTGTGTATGGCCTCCACGTGCCCGTATGACCTCCCTACAACGCCTGGACATGCTCCTGATGAGGTGGCGGATGGTCTCCTGAGGGATCTCCTCCCACACCTGGACTAAAGCATCCTGGACAGCCTGTGGTGCAACGTGGCGTTGGTGGATGGAGCGAGACATGATGTCCCAGATGTGCCCAATTGGATTCAGGTCTGGGGAACGGGCGGGCCAGTCCATAGCATCAATGCCTTCGTCTTGCAGGAACTGCTGACACACTCCAGCCACATGAGGTCTAGCGTTGTCTTGCATTAGGAGGAACCCAGGGCCAACCGTACCAGCATATGGTCTCACAAGGGGTCTGAGGATCTCATCTCGGTACTTAATGGCAGTCAGGCTACCTCTGGCGAGCACATGGAGGGCTGTGCGGCCCCCTGAAGAAATGCCACCCCACACCATGACTGACCCACTGCCAAACCGGTCATGCTGGAGGATGTTACAGGCAGCAGAATGTTCCCCACGGCATCTCCAGACCCTGTCACGTCTGTCACATGTGCTCAGTGTGAACCTGCTTTCATCTGTGAAGAGCACAGGGCGCCAGTGGCGAATTTGCCAATCCTGGTGTTCTCTGGCAAATGCCAAACGTCCTGCACGGTGTTGGGCTGTAAGCACAACCCCCACCTGTGGACGTCGGGCCCTCATACCACCCCCATGGAGTCTCTTTCTGACCGTTTGAGCAGCCACATGCACATTTGTGGCCCGCTGGAGGTCATTTTGCAGGGCTCTGGCAGTGCTCCTCCTGTCCCTCCTTGCACAAAGGCGGAGGTAGCGGTCCTGATGCTGGGTTGTTGCCCTCCTACGGCCTCCTCCACGTCTCCTGATGTACTGGCCTGTCTCCTGGTAGCGCCTCCATGCTCTGGACACTACGCTGACAGGCACAGCAAACCTTCTTGCCACAGCTCGCATTGATGTGCCATCCTGGATGAGCTGCACTACCTGAGCCACTTGTGTGGGTTGTAGACTCCGTCTCATGCTACCACTAGAGTGAAAGCACCGCCAGCATTCAAAAGTCACCAAACCATCAGCCAGAAAGCATAGGAAACTGAGAAGTGGTCTGTGGTCACCACCTGCAGAACCACTCCTTTATTGGGGATGTCTTGCTACCTGCCTCTGCTTTCCACCTGTTGTCTATTCCATTTGCACAACACCAGGTGAAATGGACTGTCAATCAGTGTTGCTACCTAAGGGGACAGTTTGATTTCACAGAAGCATGATTGACTTGGAGTTCCATTGTGTTGTTTAAGTGTTCTCTTTATTTTTTTATGAGCAGTGTATAATATTGAATAGGATAGGATAGAATATGGAATAAGAATAGAATAGGCTCAAATAGGATTCAGAATAGAAATAGAATGTAGAATAGAATATATAACATGGGATAAGATAAGATAGGATATGGAATAAGAACAGAATAGGCTAGAATAGGATTCAGAATAGAATAGAATATAGAATAGAAAATATAACATAGGATAGAATAGGATAGAATATGAAATAAGAATAGGACAGAATAGGATTCAGAATAGAATAGAATATAGAATAGAATATACAACATAGGATAGAATAGGATAGAATATGAAATAAGTGTTAGGGATTGACATCCTGTTCTGATTTCTCCCATCCTTCATGTTCTAGAAATTGGGCACTAGCACTACATAACACTTTAGATGTGCCTTTCTCCCAAAATCTATATGCCCTATGGTTTGCCTGATAACCAACGAAGAAAAATCTTTTAGCTCTATGTTGCCCTTTTTTTGTGAGTTGTGCAGGAATATGCACCCATGCTGGTGCACCAAATGTGTGCAGGTAACTTAGATCAGGTTTCCTGCCATGCCATCTGGTGAATGGAATTTCACCTGTTGTTGTATTAACAACGTTGTTCAATATGTTATTAGCACACATTGTAGCCTCCCCCCACAAAGAATCAGGTAACCCAGAATCATTTAACATTGTTCTAACCATTGCCTGTAGTGTTTGGCCTCTTCTTTCAATAAAAGCGTTATGTTCTGGCCTGTATGGAGCAGACTTCTTATGCTCTATTCCAGCTACCTTAAGTCTGTTCTGGAATTTGTTATTAATAAATTCCGTACCATTATCTGTCACCAGGGTTATCAGTTGTCGTTTAGACTTTCTTTCAGCAAACCTAAGCCAATTGAAAAAATGTTGATATGTTTCAGTTTTGCTTTTCATTAAATAGCAAAACCCATATCTAGAATAATGGTCCATAATGCTCAGTATATATCTAGCACCCCCCATACTGGGTTTCTTTGGACCTATTATGTCTGCAAATACTACTTCTAAAGGTTCTTTTGTTTTGAAACCATTTAACCTATTTGCAGGCAATACCTTGCTCTTATCTTCACAGCAAACATTACAACGCAAATATTTATCACAAGGTTTTAACCTTATTCCTTCAGATAACTCAACTGTACGTTTTAGCATTTTAAAATTTACATGCCCCAAACGCCTATGCAATAAATGGATACATTCATCATGAGGCTTAATATTATTAAATACAGTTTGTGCCTCCCCTTTCTTTCTATTATCTAATACATATAATGTTCCATTTAAAGCTGCAGTTACCCTTTTGTTATCTTTTTCAATTATGCAATTATTATCTTTAAAAGTAATTACATAACCTAATTTATCTAATACCCTTACTGAAAGCAAATTAAACTTTAGTTGCGGTACATACAACATTTTTATATCCTGGTTTATGTACGGACAACGTGCAAAACCTTGACCTTTCGCTTTCAGGTTCCAGCCATTAGCAAGAGATATATGTTGAGAACTTGTAGACATTTTTATAAATTTAGTCTTATCTCTTGTGATGCAGTGGGATGCTCCACTGTCAACCACCCATAAATTATTCTTCACATCAAAGTTGCTAAACGTGGCTAGTTCAAATGCTTTCTTTGGCTTTTTTACATTCTGGCTTTTTCTCTTTTTGCAGAATCTTGCCAAATGTCCTCTGCCTCCACAATTAAAACACTTTTTAATTGTGTATGCCGTTGAAGATAATTTCTCTTCTTCCGGGTGCTTTACTTTGCTATGCTGGTTTCTTTCAAGCTTTGAAGATAATTTCTCTTCTTTCTTATCTTCTCTCAGCTCGTCACGCTCACGCCTTCTTCTGGCTTCTTCTAGTAGCCTGCCTGTAATCTCGGTTAATGAGAGGCTTTCTTTTGGCAATACCTCTAACGAAGTCACATAGTCATCATAGCTTTGATCTAATGAAGATAATATTATGTAGACTTGTTGTAGTTCATTAAATATAAGCTCTTTTTCTTTCAAATCTTGAAAAATGCTCTTCATACAGTTTAAATGAACTAACATATCTCCATTCCTCTGAAGATGCGTTCGAAAAAGCTTGCGTGTAAGATTTATATGTGCTCCTACACTGTCCCGAACATAAATCTTCCTGAGGTTCTCCCAGCAGTTTGCAGCATTTTCTTCTCCACGAATATGGACAAGCTGCTGATCACAGAGAGTCAGTCCTATGATGCATAAAGCCTGCTCATTCTTCAGTTTAAAGTCTTGTAACTTTTCTTTATCATCATCATTAGCAGGATCCCAGCTACTCACATCTGGTGGGTTTGCTATAATGTCCCACAAATCTTCTCTGCGTAGAAGTAAACTACATTTCATTGACCATGAAACATAGTTTGTTCCATCCAGCCTGGATATCATGGACAGTTGTGACAAATTTACTTGTGCCATTACTCTTCAGATATTTTGACTATTTTAAACTAATTAAAACAGTTTGTATTTTACAGTAATGTGCAACTCACACCAACTCTCTCTGCTATATCCTGGTTAGTTAGACTATGCTGCTGGGCCCATAACCAATGTTAGGGATTGAGGATTAACCCCTAGAAGAGTATTTCAGCAGTAGTCAAGCCAGGCAACCAAAGGAGAGCGGAAGGGCCCCAGAGTATACACACACTGAACACAAACACTGTTTGTAGTTTAAATAGTTTTTAATCCAGTTAGAGTTTAAGCATTGTCATTCAGTCCATTAAGTCATTCACAGTATTTCCATCCAGTAAGACTCACTAGTATAGTCCAAGTTAAGAGTCCTTGCAATATCTTTATCAGCCGATAAAGATATCTTCTCCTTCTCCGGTTTCACTCTCCAGAGAAACAAACGCTGGATATTCAGTAGAATTACGCAGTAAATCAGCAAACAGTAGCAAACAATAACAGTTCAGTCTCAGGCACTCACAGTCAGTAATCACAGTTAGTCGCAGCAGCACACAGTTACAGACAGACAGTTACAGACAGAGAGTAAGCTTTCCAGCTTCTAATGCTTCCTTATATTGTAACTTCTAACCGCACCCTTAATCGGCTAATTGCCTGCTGCATTGTGCTTAAAGTGATAAGCACTTAAACCATGATATCTAAGTTTTATATATTTATTCACCCAAACCATATTTGGTATCAATGTTATACCTAACAATAAGAATAGGACAGAATAGGATTCAGAATAGAATAGAATATAGAATAGAATATACAACATAGGATAGGATAGGATATGGAATAAGAATAGAATAGGATAGAATAAGATTCAGAATAGAATAGAATATAAAATAGAATATATAACAGGATAGGATAGGACATGGAATAAGAATAGAATAGGATAGGATTCAGAATAGAATAGAATATAGAATATAATATATAACATAGGATAGGATATGGAATAAGAATAGAATAGGATAGAATAAGATTCAGAATAGAATAGAATATAGAATATAATATATAACAGGATAGGACATGGAATAAGAATAGGATAGAATAGGATTCAGAATAGAATCGAATATAGAATAGAATATATAACAAAGGATAGGATAGAACATGGAATAAGAATAGGATAGAATAGGAATCAGAATAGAATAGAATATAGAATAGAATATATAACAAAGGATAGGATAGAATATGGAATAAGAATAGGATAGGATAGAATAGGAATCAGAATAGAATAGAATATAGAATAGAATATATAACAAAGGATAGGATAGAATATGGAATAAGAATAGGATAGAATAGGAATCAGAATAGAATAGAATATACAACAGGATAGGATAGGATATGGAATAAGAATAGGATAGAATAGGATTCAGAATAGAATAGAATATAGAATAGAATATATAACATAGGATACAATAGAATATGGAATAAGAATAGGATTCAGAATAGAATATATAGGATAGGATATGGAATAAGAATAGGCTAGAATAGGATTCAGAATAGAATATAGAATAGAATATAGAATAGAATATATAACAAAGGAAAGGATAGGATATGGAATAAGAATAGGATAGAATATAGAACAGAATATAGAATAGAATAAATAACAGGATAGGATAGGATAGAATATGGAATAAGAATAGGATAGAATAGGATTCAGAATAGAATAGAATATAATATATAACAGGATAGGATAGAATATGGAATAAGAATAGGATAGAATAGGATTCAGAATAGAATCGAATATAGAATAGAATAAATAACATAGGATAGGATAAAATATGGAATAAGAATAGGATAGAATAGGATTCAGAATGAATAGAATATAGAATAGAATATATAACATAGGATAGGATAGAATATGGAATAAGAATAGGATAGAATAGGATTCAGAATAGAATCGAATATAGAATAGAATATATAACAAAGGATAGGATAGAATATGGAATAAGAATAGGATAGAATAGGAATCAGAATAGAATAGAATATAGAATAGAATATATAACAAAGGATAGGATAGAATATGGAATAAGAATAGGATAGAATAGGAATCGAATCGAATATAGAATAGAATATATAACAAAGGATAGGATAGAATATGGAATAAGAATAGGATAGAATAGGAATCAGAATAGAATAGAATAGAATATACAACAGGATAGGATATGGAATAAGAATAGGATTCAGAATAGAATATATAGGATAGGATAGGATATCGAATAAGAATAGGCTAGAATAGGATTCAGAATAGAATATAGAATAGAATATATAACAAAGGATAGGATAGAATATGGAATAAGAATAGGATAGAATAAGATTCAGAATAGAATAGAATAGAATATAGAATATAATATATAACATAGGAAAGGATAGGATATGGAATAAGAATAGGATAGAATATAGAACAGAATATAGAATAGAATAAATAATATAGGATAGGATAGAATATGGAATAAGAATAGGATAGAATAGGATTCAGAATAGAATAGAATATAGAATATAATATATAACAGGATAGGATAGAATATGGAATAAGAATAGGATAGAATAGGATTCAGAATAGAATAGAATATAGAATAGAATAAATAACATAGGATAGGATAAAATATGGAATAAGAATAGGATAGAATAGGATTCAGAATAGAATAGAATATAGAATAGAATATATAACATAGGATAGGATAGAATATGGAATAAGAATAGGATAGAATAGGATTCAGAATAGAATTGAATATAGAATAGAATATATAACAAAGGATAGGATAGGATATGGAATAAGAGTAGAATAGGATAGAATAAGATTCAGAATAGAATAGAATATAGAATATAATATATAACATAGGATAAGATAGGATATGGAATAAGAATAGGATACAATAGGATTCAGAATAGAATAGAATATAGAATAGAATATATAACATAGGATAGGATAGAATATGGAATAAGAATAGGATTCAGAATAGAATAGAATAGAATATAGAATAGAATATATAACAGGATAGGATAGGATAGAATATGGAATAAGAACAGAGTAGGCTAGAATAGGATTCAGAATAGAATAGGCTAGAATATAGAATAGAATATATAACAGGATAGGATAGGGTAGAATATGGAATAAGAATAGGATAGAATAGGATTCAGAATAGAATAGAATAGAATACTTTACTGGCCAACTGTGATTGGACACACAAGGGATTTGTCTTGGTGCAAAGGCTCTCAGGGTGCATAAAAAGAAAACATGCATTCGTCAAGAATCATGAGGTGCAACAACCCTTAATGATATCATCCTAGGGTACAACAAGCAATCAACCCTCACCCTTCCGCCCCCTCCTCCGTTGGGACCGCCTGGAGCAGCTTTCTCCTGCTAGGTCCCTTGCCTTCCCCTCGCCCACCGGGGCTGGCCCCTCTCCAAAATGGGGGGGGGGGGGCTGCAAGATATTCCCATCCGTGGTGGCGCTGCCAGAAAAGCGCAGGAGGATTGGCTTAGGACGGGGAAGTGGCTGGAGGAAACGTTGGGTCTTAAAGTAGATCACCTACCAGAACGCTTCCTCTTATGGAATTATGTCAAAAAAATATAAGAAAGATGAGCTTCATTTGATTATACACATTAGTACCGCAGCAAGGAGAACCTTTGCCCTGAACCGGAAAGAGACAGTTATACCAAGTGAAGAAGAAGTAATAAAGAAAATCTTGCTATGCGCTGAAATGGACGTGTTAACTCTAGAAATGAAAAAGAAAGACGAGTTGGCATACGACGCAATTTGGGATAAATTCTATCACTGGTGGGAGCAGAGAGGAAGGTCTTCAGTTGGGAAAGGAGTGGTTGAAAGAGTAAATGATTGGATGAGATGAAAAGAAGACGAATGATGTTAGAAATGTATTCAGTGAATGAACAAATGTATATATGTATATAGTTGAATACTTGTTTATAGGCAAATATATCTATATATCTATATCTATATATTTATATTCTTCCTATCTATCTATCTATCTATAATGTATGGTATTCAGCTTTGTTCAGGTATTTTCCCACGTCATTATAGTTGTGCTTTTAAAGTTGTAGCAACGTTTCGGCAGAATCTCATCTGCCATCATCAGGCTTCTGTACTGTGTACGTCTGTGAGTCAGACTTTCACAGCCGTTTCCGTTTTAAATTTGGGGCTAGCCTACTGCTGTGCCAGAATGGTTTTTTTTTCTTCATCCTGATTGGTTGAGAGTCTTGGTCTGTGTTATTGGTCTTGGAGTTTGCTGTGTTCTGCTTGATTGGTGTTTCTAATATCTTCTGTTTGTTTTGTGGCTTTTTTGTATCTTGATTGGCTGGCAACATTGTGTTCCTGTATTGGAGGCTTTTAGTGCAGCTTGGCTCCGAGTAAATGGACGGCTATCATTTGTTAGGAAGCTAGATTTCATCTGGGTGCCTGGTTGGGGTGTGTTTGAGCTGGAGGTATCAGGGGGGATCTGTTTGTACCCAGGTGCTTGTCTGGCTTGTGGTGTGGAGATTTTTTTGTTTGTGAGTGCAGGCTTCCAAATGATTGACAGTCTGGTGGAATCATCTCTTCTATTCATGCTTTCAGGTCTTTTTTCAATCTCTCTTGGCTTCTCTGATAATTCTGTGGCTGGGGTTTTCTATAGTGGCTAGGGTTTTGGTGCCATTGAAGTCCATGCTATGACCTGTGGCTTTCGTGTGTTGGACTAGTGAGGAAGTGTGTTCCAGCTTCTTTGCTGCATTTTTGTGTTCATCCAGGTGGGTACTTATTCTTCTATTGGTCTGTCCAATGTATGTGGCCGGGCATGATACACAGGGAACTTCGTATATGCCTTGGTTTTCCAGGTCAATGTTATCTTTGGGGTTTCTAAGGATGGCTGCTATTTTTCTGTCTGTTTTGAAGGCAGTCTTGATGTGATGCCTGTGTAGTATCTTACTGATGTTGTCTGTAGTACCTCTTATGTAGGGCAGGACAGCTGTTCCATAGGTCTGTTCATCTTCTAGGTCTCCATTATGTCTCAGTGTGTTTTGGTGGATCAAACCGGTGATTTTGCTTTTGTGGAAGCCGTTAGCTGTCAGTACTTTAGTAAGGGTGCATAGTTCAGTCTTTATGTGTGTCTTGTCTGCCAGGCGTTTGGTTCTGGCGATTAGTGTTTTGGCCACGGAGTTTATCTGTGCTGGGTGGTGGTGGGATTGGGCGTTGAGGTAGCGGTTGGTGTGTGTTTTCTTCTGGTGTACGGTTAGTGTGCCATCTGTTTTTTTGTAGATTAGTACATCTAGGAATGGTAGTTGTTTGTTTCCGTTTCCATGGTGAACTTGATTTTGGGGTGTGTGCTGTTTAGGTGTGTTAGGAAATTGTTTAGGTTTTCTTTTCCATGGGGCCAAATCACGAATGTGTCATCGATGTATCTTAACCATAGTTTGGGTTTGTGGGTGGCCTTAGCCAGGGCTCTGGATTCGAATTCTTCCATGAACAGGTTTGCAGTGACGGGTGACAGTGGTGATCCCATGGGGGCTCCTTCAATTTGCTTGTATCTTTCAATTTGCTTGTATCTAAACAGCACACACCCCAAAATCAAGTTCACCATGGAAATGGAAACAAACAACTACCATTCCTAGATGTACTAATCTACAAAAAAAAACAAAAAACCAGATGGCACACTAGGACATGCCATATACCAGAAGAAAACACACACCAACACACAACATGCTCAATATTTTTAATTGTTTTGTTTCATAAAATGTTTTTTTTTAAAAAAATTAAAAATTAAAAAAAGAAAGAAAACGGGAGGGGGGGTTCGCTCTGGTCTCGATCCCCTTGGCGCCCCACTCCCTCCTCTCCCTCCTGCTGCCCGGGTTGCCCAGCGCTGCCATCTCCACTTGGGAGCCGAAACTCGAGGGCTTCCCCTTGGCAACAGGTGACGCGAGCGTGCAAGGGAAGCGGATTGGCCGGCCGGCCCCAAGAGGCGGCTCCGGTGGGCGAGGTGCGTCTCGGGCTTCTCCCCGGGCCCCGCAGAAGGTCGCTGGGCGAAGGGACGGGAGAGACCATGATGGGTGGCGGACTCCGCCGGCGGGCGCTGCCGGCCTTGGCTTTGATCTGGGCGGCCGTGGCTGCAGCTGGAGGTAAATTTACCAGAGCAGGAGACGCGCGCTTGACCCGCGTTCACACAAGCGCGCTTGACCCGGGTTACCCGAAGGGGGCCGATTTCGGGTTCCTTCTTCCACCCGTCCCACCGACCCCACGTTCACACAAGCGCGCTTGACCCGGGTTACCGAAGGGGGCCGATTTCCCGGGTTCCTTCTTCCACCGTCCCGCCGACCCCACGTTCACACGCGCGCCCGCTTGACCCGGGTTACCCGAAGGGGGCCGATTTCGGGTTCCTTCCTCCCCTCGTCCCGCCGACCCGCGTTCACACGCGCGCGCTTGACCCGGTTACCCGAAGGGGGCCGATTTCCGGGTTCCTTCCTCCCCTCGTCCCGCCGACCCGCGTTCACACGCGCGCCCGCTTGACCCGGGTTACCCGAAGGGGGCCGATTTCCCGGGTTCCTTCCTCCCCTCGTCCCGCCGACCCGCGTTCACACGCGCGCCCGCTTGACCCGGGTTACCCGAAGGGGGCCGATTTCCCGGGTTCTTCCTCCCCCTCGTCCCGCCGACCCGCGTTCACACGCGCGCCCGCTTGACCCGGGTTACCTGAAGGGGGCCGATTTCCCGGTTCCTTCCTCCCCGTCCCGCCGACCCGCGTTCACACGCGCCCGCTTGACCCGGGTTACCCGAAGGGGGCCGATTTCCCGGGTTCCTTCCTCCCCTCGTCCCGCCGACCCGCGTTCACACGCGCGCCCGCTTGACCCGGGTTACCCGAAGGGGGGCCGATTTCCGGGTTCCTTCCTCCCCGTCCCTCCGCCCGTTCCTTCGGCGGGCAAAAACTCCGGGACCTCCTCGCCCCCTTGGCGCTTTTCGTGGTTGTGCGAACGGTCTCCCCGCAGCCGGAAAGGGGAAGCGGCCGGGACGGCTCTTTAGGCGGGGCCATTCTTCCAGCCCGGCCCGCAGCCTCGCCTTCCCTTCCGCGGGTGGCGCCCCGGACGGCTAAAACCGGAGGGGAGAAGCGGCGGGTCTCCGATTTCGGAGGACGCCTCCGCCCCCCCTCTTCCCGCCTTTGCGTGTCTGCTGAACGGGCCAAGGTTTCACTTTCGTTTTCAGAAAAGGGAGAAGTTAAAATAAAAGGGGGAACGTTCGTAGCTCAGGGTCGAACTTAGGAGCCTCTCGGCTTTGTTTCCTGGCCGACAAACCAGGTAAACCTGGCCAGGAGGGCTAGTCACAGCAAAGATCAGCCCCCGGGGAGGTCTTACCTGGTTTGGGGGTCGTGAGGAGGCGTCTGCAAAGGAAGCCAAGCGGGCTCCGCTTCCTCCAGCCTCAGGCTGGCATGCAAGGACGGTCGCGTCTGAAGGCGGCGCTTGGAGGCTCGCTCTGGCGCCCGGGCAACGTTTGGCAGGCGCTCCGGCTGCCTTCCCACGAGACCTTGCCCCCGACCCCAAGCTATCGGGGTTGGCGAGGACCCCCGCCGGGGGAGGGGAAGGGACTCAGCGCCCTGTCAAGTGAACTGCGGAGGAGCGAGAGGGCGAGCAGGTGCCCGTTAGGTTCCGGCTGACCTGCCCAGCCAGAAGGAAGGCGGGGGAAGATGGCTGTGTGAACGCAGCCAGTCAGTGCACCCGCCAGAAATAGGTCTTGTTCCCCCCCAGCAGCTGAGAAAGGAAGGGGGAGGGTGGGGAAATGAGCGAAGGAAGGAAAGGGGGAGGGAGGGGAAACGAGCGAAGGAAGGAAAGGGGGAGGGAGGGGAAACGAGCGAAGGAAGGAAAGGGGGAGGGAGGGGAAACGAGCGAAGGAAGGAAAGGGGAGGAGGGGAAACGAAGGAAGGAAAGGGGGAGGGAGGGGAAATGAGCGAAGGACGGAAAGGGGGAGGGAGGGGAAACGAGAGAAGGAAGGAAAGGGGGAGGGAGGGGAAACGAGAGAAGGAAGGAAAGGGGGAGGGAGGGGAAACGAGCGAAGGACGGAAAGGGGAGGGAGGGGAAACGAGCGAAGGAAGGAAAGGGGGAGGGAGGGAAACGAGCGAAGGAAGGAAAGGGGGAGGGAGGGGAAACGAGCGAAGGAAGGAAAGGGGAGGGAGGGGAGACGAGCGAAGGAAGGAAAGGGGGAGGGAGGGGAAACGAGCGAAGGAGGGAAAGGGGGAGGGAGGGGAAACGAGAGAAGGAAGGAAAGGGGGAGGGAGGGGAAACGAGCGAAGGACTGAAAGGGGAGGGAGGGGAAACGAGCGAAGGAAGGAAAGGGGGAGGGAGGGGAAACGAGCGAAGGAAGGAAAGGGGGAGGAGGGGAGACGAGCGAAGGAAGGAAAGGGGGAGGGAGGGGAAACGAGAGAAGGAAGGAAAGGGGAGGGAGGGGAAACGAGAGAAGGAAGGAAAGGGGGAGGGAGGGGAAACGAGCGAAGGACGGAAAGGGGGAGGGAGGGGAAACGAGAGAAGGAAGGAAAGGGGGAGGGAGGGGAAACGAGAGAAGGAAGGAAAGGGGGAGGGAGGGAAACGAGCGAAGGACGGAAAGGGGGAGGGAGGGGAAACGAGCGAAGGAAGGAAAGGGGGAGGGAGGGGAACGAGCGAAGGAAGGAAAGGGGAGGGAGGGGAAACGAGCGAAGGAAGGAAAGGGGGAGGGAGGGGAGACGAGCGAAGGAAGGAAAGGGGGAGGGAGGGGAAACGAGAGAAGGAAGGAAAGGGGGAGGGAGGGGAAACGAGAGAAGGAAGGAAAGGGGGAGGGAGGGGAAACGAGCGAAGGACTGAAAGGGGAGGGAGGGGAAACGAGAGAAGGAAGGAAAGGGGAGGGAGGGGAAACGAGAGAAGGAAGGAAAGGGGAGGGAGGGGAAACGAGCGAAGGACTGAAAGGGGAGGGAGGGGAAACGAGCGAAGGAAGGAAAGGGGGAGGGAGGGGAAACGAGCGAAGGAAGGAAAGGGGGAGGGAGGGAAACGAGCGAAGGACGGAAAGGGGGAGGGAGGGGAAACGAGAGAAGGAAGGAAAGGGGGAGGGAGGGGAAACGAGCGAAGGAAGGAAAGGGGGAGGGAGGGGAAACGAGAGAAGGAAGGAAAGGGGGAGGGAGGGGAAACGAGCGAAGGAAGGAAAGGGGAGGGGAGGGGAAACAGAGCGAAGGACTGAAAGGGGGGAGGGAGGGGAAACTGAGCGAAGGAAGGAAAGGGGAGGGAGGGGAGACGAGCGAAGGAAGGAAAGGGGAGGGAGGGGAAACGAGAGAAGGAAGGAAAGGGGGAGGGAGGGGAAACGAGAGAAGGAAGGAAAGGGGAGGGAGGGGAAACGAGCGAAGGACTTGAAAGGGGGAGGGAGGGGAAACGAGAGAAGGAAGGAAAGGGGGAGGGAGGGGAAACGAGAGAAGGAAGGAAAGGGGAGGGAGGGGAAACGAGCGAAGGACGGAAAGGGGGAGGGAGGGGAAACGAGCGAAGGAAGGAAAGGGGGAGGAGGGGAAACGAGCGAAGGAAGGAAAGGGGAGGGAGGGGAAACGAAAGCGAAGGACTGAAAGGGGGAGGGAGGGAAAAGAGAGAAGGAAGGAAAGGGGAGGGAGGGGAAACTGAAGCGAAGGAAGGAAAGGGGAGGGAGGGGAAACGAGAGAAGGAAGGAAAGGGGGAGGGAGGGGAAACGAGCGAAGGAAGGAAAGGGGAGGGAGGGAAACGAGCGAAGGACGGAAAGGGGAGGGAGGGGAAATGAGCGAAGGAAGGAAAGGGGGAGGGAGGGGAAACGAGAGAAGGAAGGAAAGGGGAGGGAGGGGAAACGAGAGAAGGAAGGAAAGGGGAGGGAGGGGAAACGAGAGAAGGAAGGAAAGGGGGAGGGAGGGGAAACGAGAGAAGGAGGGAAAGGGGAGGGAGGGGAACGAGCGAAGGAGGGAAAGGGGAGGGGAAACGAGAAGAAGGAAGGAAAGGGGAGGGAGGGGAAACGAGCGAAGGAAGGAAAGGGGGAGGGAGGGGAAACGAGCGAAGGAAGGAAAGGGGAGGGAGGGGAAACGAGCGAAGGAAGGAAAGGGGGAGGGAGGGGAAACGAGCGAAGGAAGGAAAGGGGAGGGAGGGGAAATGAGCGAAGGAAGGAAGGAAAGCGAGAATAATTGCGGTGTAGCGTGGGTGTTTAAGGCTAACTGCACAGTCCCAGACAGGCCTTCCCCTCCCCAACCCCAATTTCAGGGCCTTTGGAACTTTCCCAAATTGCAGCCACCGCTCCCCCTACCCATTGGGGGAAGCACCTGGCAGCGCCGTTCTGGGAGCCCCAAACGCCCCAACTTCCTGGAATTGGGCCCGTCTCCAGGGCCTGGCCTCCCATTGGGCCAGAGGAAGGGGGGTTGCGGGTTCTGTGTTGATTGTTAAGAAAACATACCCTGGCCTACAGTTAAAAAAAAACCAAACTTGGCCACTTTAAGACTTGTGGACTTCAACTCCCAGAATTCCCGAGCTAACGATCGGAGGAGGAATTCTGGGAGTTGGAGTCCACAGGTCTTAAAGTGGCCAAGTTTGGATACTCCTGATTTACTTACGGCTTCTTCTATTATTTTATTCTTAAGCAAGGATCTTCCAACTCGATCGCTTTAAGGCTTGTGGACTTCGACTCCCAGAATTCCCGAAATAACGTGACCGGAGGAGGAATTCTGGGAGTTGAAGTCCACAGGCCTTAAAGTGGTCAAGTTGGAAGATCCCTGCAGTTAAAGACTCACAGAGATCCGTGGGGTCTCGCATGACCTGGTCACTGGGGTGGGGGGGCTGCTTCCCGTGAGCCCCTTGGCGGGAACTGCACGACGCTCCCCACGCTGCCTCGGGGTCCAGACTGCCGTGTGGGTGGGTGGGGGGTCTCCGCCCGCCTCCTTCTCCTCCCCCTCTTTTTCCCCCTCTCCTCCCCTCCAGAGCAGCCCGCCCACCTCTCCTCCGAGGTGTTCTTTTGCCAAAAGGACGCCCCGCTTTACGGCCTGGCTCGGACGCTGGACAACGACCTGCTCTTCTGGTACGACTTCCCGGGCGCCCGCTGGCGCTCCCGCCGGCCCGACTTCCAGCCAGAGACGCAGCTCCAAGCGCAGATCGAGGCCCAGAAGAAAATCTGCGACGCGGTGCTGCCCTTCCTCACCGACTTTTCAGACAAGTACATTTCCATCCAGTTCCCCGAGGCCAGAGGTGAGGCGCTGGGAGGCGGGGCAGGGGTGGGTGGGAGAAGGGGTTGGACTACATGACCTAACAAGGTCCCTTCCAACTCTATTAATCTGTTAAAATGCATTAGATCTTCCTCTCGGTCCAGTCCATCGCCCAGCCAGCTGTCCAAAAAAGTTCCAGGGGTGAATTATTTAATGTAGGAGTAGCCAACCTTGGCCACATTTTTTTTTTTTTGTAAATTTTATTTGAGTTTTCACAAAAAAAAATACAAATAAAACATCTTTTTTGAAAGTAGCGCAATCCCGGATTACATTTCTTCGTACAGACACAAATTCTATTTCATGCTCATTTTTATGTTCTATTCCATATCTTATTATTGTTTTACATTTTCTGCATAGCTTCTCCCCTCTTTTAATTTTCTCAATTTTATTTTAATTATCTCGTCTCAATTCAAATCATTATATTTATATTTTTTTTTGTCTGTCCTGTTTCAATTATCTATTATCTTTTCTCGTTAAACAAAGTTTCTCCTGTAGTTACTGATTGGAGTATGACGCCTTTATATCTTTTAAGTTTATCCATTTAACTCTTATTTAGGCTTCAATATATACTCTAAAGTTATAACATTCAATATAATACATAACTTCCATTCGGATTCTGCTTGGTACGTTCTTAAAATACACACTATGTTCTTAAAAAAAGAAAAAAATTATAAATATATGTAATTAAAACAACCCATTCCATTCCAATTCAATTCTATCATTAATATTAATATTCATTAAAATCTTAACTTCTTTAACATTACTTTTCAATTAAATATCATACTTCTATGGGAACAATTATAAGCTTTCCATAATTAACCTTGGCCACTTTTAAGACTGGTGGACTTCCAACTCCCAGAATTCCTCCTCCAGTCACGTTAGCTCGGGAATTCTGGGAGTTGAAGTCCACCAGTCTTAAAAAGTGACTTTTAAGAGGTTGGCTACTCCTGATTTACGGCTTCTTCCATTATTGTGTTCCTTTTGTTCATCCACAACTCGGCACCGCTAAAGGTCATTTTACAGTCAACTGGGCAGCCTGCAAGGTGTCATTCATCATCCCGGCCAATTACGATGCAATCAACGCCCATTAAAAGGAAATTGATGGCGGTCAAATCTCTCTGGGGAGGAAAGCCCACTGACTGAGACCCTTTGACCCCCTTGAGTGGGTCAGGACTTGCTGGACATCCTGAGGCCCTAGGTACAAGTGGGAGGAAGTGTGAATAAAACAAGAGTTATTTTGCCCAGTGGCCCCCCCCAAAATATATTGGATGAGGCTAAGCGGGTGGATTGAGGAAATAACTAAACAACAAATAGAGTTAATACTGGAGATATTCTTATTAGGCATAATAACAGGAAAATAGGACAAAAACACAATATCTAATGCTAAATTTAATAACAGCAGCTAGAATTGTCTATGTACAAAACTGGAAAAATGGTACTATACTGTCCGAGGAACGTGTGATAAAGAAGGTGTGAGAGTGTGCCGAGATGGATAGGCTGACAATGGAAATAAAAGATAAACTGAATATCAATTGATTGGGAACGCATGATACAATTGGATAAAGAGTAGATATAAAGATATATAGTCTACTGTTCTGCATATTAATATTTGGCTGGCATGAAGCAGACAGATCAACTCCACAAAGCATCCGCACAAAGTCTTTTTTTTTTATTGGTTCATCAGGTATCCTGTCAACTCACATTTACGACGAAGTTCTTCTTAACGTCCAATCCTTGTAGTGTAGAAAGATAAAAAAAGGTCTCAACCCCATGATGATTGAAGCGACTGCATGGTATGGCGGCTTCAGGCAAAAGTGAGGGAGTCTCCCCCAACCCAATAGGGGTCCATTTAGTGACCGATCAGGATTACAGATGTGACCACGTGACACGGACTACATTTCCCAGGATACCTTAACTACATTTAGCGTCGTAGGGAGAAACGTGAGCAGCAACGTAGGAGGCGTGGGAGGGTCAGAGAGTGAGCTGAGTCATTGAGCCACACCCCACAGGGGATAAAAGTGGGTGTGTTGTCGGCTGGAACTTTGTAGGGGACAAAGTTTAATCTTACTTCAGGTTTTCTTTGGGAATGATTTTTGTGGTCTGCCTTGTAATTTTCTGTAAGTAGCTTTTCACTTGTTATCAGTTTGGACTTGGCAGGCAGAGCGTGTTGGAATGCCAAGGACGTTATCAGTTATAAAGAATTAACTCTGTGAAGTCCCAGCCAGCTTGCCTGCTTGCGTTTGTGTGAGTTTGTACTCTTTCGTCTTTTGAGAAAGAAGAAAAGGTGAGACAGAACATGTATGTATGTATGATTGTATAATACAAATGTACGCAAAACATATGTATACCGATACCGAACAGTTGCAAAGAACAAAAACGGTGTTATAAAATGAGAACTCTTTAATAAAAATAATAAAAAAATTTTTAAAAAGAACAACAGAGTTGGAAGGGATCTTAAGAGATCTTCAAGTCCACCCTCCCTGCTCAAGCAGGCAATGTGTTGTGCTTTCAAAGCCCGGGTGAGGCAGGTGGCGGAGTCTCTCCCACTCTTCCTGACCCGGGTTTGACCTGAGCCCATCCCGGGAACTGACTCGGCCGTCTCCCCCCGCAGGGATCCCAAGTGGAAGTCTTCACCCTCCGTCCGCTGGTCCTGGGCCAGCCCAACGTCCTGGTCTGCTCGGCGAGGAACATCTTCCCTCCCGTGGCCAGGATCGAGTGGGCCTTCCACGGCCGGCCGCTCACCCAGGGTGTCTCCTCCACCCCGGTCTTCCCCGTCGAAGGGCTGGATTTCCAGATCTTCTCCTACGTGGAGGTGACCCCCAGGCAGGGGACATCTACAGCTGCACCGTCAAGGGCAAGACCGACAGCCTAGCCTACTGGGGTGAGACACACCACACACACACACACACACACACGCACACATACACACCTGCCTCCCCTCCCGGGCGGCCACCAGAGACCCTCCTTTCCCCCCCATGACCCCTCCCTTCTGCTTCTCTTGCAGTCCCCAGGGACCCCGTGGACTCCAAGCTCCTGGAGAACATCCTCTGCGGCCTTGCGGTGGCGGTGGGAGGGGTCTTCGCCATCGTGGGGTCATCCTGCTGGCCCACTCCTGCAGGGCCCGGAGTGCAGGTAGGCGGGGGGGCAGGGAGAGCAACATCGGGGGCGGGGGGACCTCGGCCTGCCTTCCTCCGCTGCAGCCTCCCCTGCGGCTTGGCTCGCTGGCATGCTGAGGGGCAGGTTTGTGGGGGGACGGGGGGACAGAGTCCTTCTGCTTGGGGGGGGGGGCAGGGCAGGAAGGACCCCGCTTTGGGCCGTTGAATTCGCCCTTCTTCTCTTCCTTCGTAGACTGAAGCAGGATACCCTCCTTCCCCTCCCCATCCATGGATCGGCATGACGCAGAAGCCCTCGCTGGGAAGACGACCCCCCTCCCCGGATGTCAGAGTTTTCCCCCTCCCCAAAAGCCACTTTTTGGGGGCGGGGAGGTGCTTCCTTCTCTGGCCCTCAATCCCGACCAGCAGCAGGACCGAATCTCTCCTGGGAGGGGCCTCTGGAGGTCCGGAGAGGGGTCCCACCCGGATCACCCCAAAGGATGGAGGCAGATGGCAGGTTGAACCTCCATTTCTGCCACTGCACTTCTCCCTCCCCCTTTCCCTTCCCTTCCCTGCCTTTTGGGCCTCATTGCCCCCAGGGTGGGAGCTTCCTCCTCCCCCTTAAATTGATTCCCTCCCTCCTTCCCCCAGGGCACTGCAACCCCCCATGAGGCGTTTTTTTTATTATTCGCTTGTTTGAACCTGCAAACAAAAACCTTCCAATCAAAGCTGGATGAATGAAAACGGGCCCAGGTGTGTTTTGGGGGGGGGAGGGGCCGAAATTGCTTCAGGACCCCCCCCTTCGTTGGGAGGAAATCCCATCGAAGTCAACGTGCTGCCTTATCATTGCCCCCTCCCCGTCTTGGAATAACCCATCACCTGGTCGTTGCGCAATGACCTTGTCGTCCTCCCCCTCCCAGGGCGGCCACGAAGAAGTGAAACCATGAGTGGGAAGAGGAGGGGAGGGGAGGGAGGAGAAGAGAAAAAAACAAAAACCATCCTTGCCAAGAATGGTCAGAAGAGAAAATCCTTGGGGTAAAACCTGCATTCTGCCTCTACTACGGAAACCCACCGGAAGGAGAGGACAAACACGGACGAGGCTGCAAACACTCTTCCAAATGGCTTAAATGCAGAGAGCTCTTTTTGGTTGGCTCAGCTATTAAAAAGTTGTTTTTAAACGTTTTATTAAAACAAAATATTGAACACGGCGAAGTCGGTTGGACGTGATTTTGGGGTCAATATTGAACACGGCGAGGTCGGTTGGATGTGATTTGGGGTCAATATTGAACACGGCGAGGTCAGTTGGACGTGATTTTCGGGTCAATATCGCACGTATGTCCATTTTCCTTTTTAAAAAAAATTATATATTTTTTTTTTAAAAAACTTGATTAAATACAAAAAGTTCAAATATACAAATATACAAGACCGAAAGACAAAAAAAAAGTCATGCGAGCAAACATCACCACAGTTTCTATGATGAAACGAATTAAATTTTCCTTCAATATATTTGATAGGGAATGAAATATTTCATGATTAATATGCGGCAATGATTTCCTATTTCCTTCGATATATTTGATGGTGAATTAAATATTTCATGATTCATATGTGGCAATGATTTCCTATTTCCTTCAATATATTTGATGGTGAATTAAATATTTCATGATTCATATGTGGCAATGATTTCCTATATCCTCTAGGTGATCTGTTGTTTAAACTCTATAAAACATAATAATCTATTATTAATAGTCATCTCATCCAATCATTTACCCTTTCAACCACCCCTTTCCCAGCTTAAGACCTTCCTCTCTGCTCCCACCAGTGATAAAGGACGAATCTTCTGCCCCATTGGGTTTGGAGGGGGGGTGTAAATGGGGAAACCCCCCACCCTCAGATGCCGTGGGGGTGGGTGGGCGGGTGTTAGTTGTTCAAACAGGGGTCCCCAAACTTGGCAACGTGAAGACTTGTGGACTTCAACTCCCAGAATTCTCCAGCCAGCGTAGCATAGGGATCTCGGAGGTCATCTAGTCCAGGGATCACCCACCTTTTGGACCTCAAGGATCACCAAACTCCTCATTTTAAATCCCGCGGACCAAAAGACCCTGGGAAAATCCCCCCCCCCCAAAAGTCTGCAGGAAAATCCCCCCGCCCCGTTTTCCTACCAATCGATCGTTCTTTATTTGGGATCGCAGGTGACCGTCTCCAGCTCCGTTCTCGGGGGAGACTGTTGGCTTCGTGCAAGGAAAGCAGCAGAAGCCGCAGAGGTCTTTCTTTCTCTCCCCCCAAACTCCGCCAGAAATGAGTCTTTTGTGCCAGCGCAGCCTCTTGGAGCAGGAGGCCTTGCAGGGTCCCAAAGACTCATTTCTGGTGGAGTTTGGGGGAGAGAAAGAACGACTTTGGCTGCTTTCCTTGCGTGCAGCCAAAAGCAGAAGAAGAAAGAAGCGGTGGGGGGGGGGGAAGCAGCCCGGTGGCCAGGCCAGGCGCGTGGAGCGAGTGGGACAACTTCCGCTCTTCCACCCTTTCCTCCCCTCGTGGTCTTCAACTCCCCCAAGTCTTCAAACTTGGCAACTTTTAAGCCTCGCTGGCTGGAGAATTCTGGGAGTTGAACTCCGCCAGTCTCAAAGTGGCCAAGTTTGGAGGCCTCTTGAGTGAAAAGCGGAGAGAAGAGAAGCGCGGAGCAGCACCATGGAGTCTGTGGTCCTGGGGGAGGGGTTTCCCCTTCTGGAAGGCTCTGAATGGCAGAAGGAAGAGTCCGGAGCCCATCACTCCTCAGTCAATGAAGTGGGCGCTGGGGATGATGGAACAACCTGGGAAAGGGGGGGATGGGCACCAGCCCTTTCGAGACTGGAAAAAGGCAGTGAAACTTCTGGGAGGGGAGGGGGAGGCTGTGGGTTCCAAAAAGAGGAAGGCCTGGCGGGGGGAGGGGGAGAGAAAGAGGCCTTTTCGGTTCTTGTCCTGGGCCAAACGCTTCAAGAGCCCCAGATTGGGGGAGGAGGAGGGGCCGTCCTCGCTCTGGCCTCTAATCACATACACACACACCCCTTCTTTTTGGGGGAGGGGTGAGATCAAAAGCAGCGAGGCGTGGACGGCTTCGCTTGGTCTCGGGTGTCGGGCGATGCTCTGGGCTTTCCAGACGCCTTTCCTCCTGCCAAAAAATGCCCCTCCCCCATCCCCACGCGTTTCAACCCCAGGGAGGGACAGAGGGGCACCTCAAAGGGCCTCCATCCCGCACCTGACCTGCCAGGACTGCTCACCTGGCACGGTTTCCATGTTTAACCCCTCGCCAGAGGCGGGAGGATCGACTAGATGGCCTCTGGGGCCCCTTCCAGCCCCTTACGAGTCTGTGCTTGTAGGTTTGAAGGGTGGTTTGTGAAGGAAGGGGTGGCTGTGCCGGGGGGCGGCGGTGTCAGGGCGCGAAGGAGCTTTGGGGGGACCCTCCTGGACCCCGAAACTCCACCTGGCCGACCTTGGCATCGCAGGCGTCCGAAGCCGGCTGCCCTCCTTCCCGCTTGCTTGCTTGCTTCCCTACAAACTCCCACTCAGGCCTCTTAACTTTCGCGCGGCCCGGTCAGGGGGACAACCTCAGGGAGCGAGGAAGGGGAGAACTGCTCCCACCTGCGACGACAGGGCCCATAATCCCCAACTGGAGACAGGTGGTGGGGGGAACGATGCCAGGAACCCGGCTGGTTCACGCGAAGCCTCCTTCGGGGTCAGGCCCAAGCGAGACCGGAGCTGAAGCTGGAGGCTTAAAACGTACAAATAACGGCGGCAGGAATTGGGGAGGCCGGGTTCGATGAAAGAAGGACTGCGGGGTATTTCAGCAACCTTCCCATATTTGTGGGGCTGCCTCAAAGAAGAAGAGGGGGGCTACCTACTTTCCCAAGCCCCAGAGGGCAGAAACCCCAGGAACAACAGGTGGAAACTCATCAAAGAGAGAAGCAACCTCAAAGTCAGCAGAAACTTCCCACCAGTGAGGACAATGAATTAGCTCAGGGGTCCCCAAACTTGGCCCCTTTAAGGCTGGTGGACTTCAACTCCCAGAACCCCAAACTTGGCCCCTTTAAAACTGGTGGACTTCAACTCCCAGAATGCCAAATGTGGCCCCTTGAAGGCTGGTGGACTTCAACTCCCAGAAACCCAAACTTGGCCCCTTTAAAACTGGTGGACTTCAACTCCCAGAATGCCAAACTTGGCCCCTTGAAGGCTGGTGGACTTCAACTCCCAGAATGCCAAACTTGGCCCCTTGAAGGCTGGTGGACTTCAACTCCCAGACTCCCAAACTTGGCCCCTTTAAGACTGGTGGACTTCAACTCCCAGACTCCCAAACTTGGCCCCTTTAAGACTGGCGGACTTCAACTCCCAGACTCCCAAACTTGGCCCCTTGAAGACTGGTGGACTTCAACTCCCAGAATCCCAAACATGGCCCCTTTAAGGCTGGTGGACTTCAACTCCCAGAACGCCAAACTTGGCCCCTTGAAGGCTGGCGGACTTCAACTCCCAGACTCCCAAACTTGGCCCCTTGAAGACTGGTGGACTTCAACTCCCAGAATGCCAAACTTGGCCCCTTGAAGGCTGGTGGACTTCAACTCCCAGAACCCCAAACTTGGCCCCTTGAAGGCTGGTGGACTTCAACTCCCAGAATGCCAAACTTGGCCTCTTTAAGGCTGGCGGACTTCAACTCCCAGAATCCCAAACCTGGCCCCTTTAGGACTGGTGGACTTCAACTCCCAGAATCCCAAACTTGGCCCCTTGAAGGCTGGCGGACTTCAACTCCCAGAATGCCAAACTTGGCCCCTTGAAGGCTGGCGGACTTCAGCTCCCAGAATGCCAAACTTGGCCCCTTGAAGGCTGGCGGACTTCAGCTCCCAGAATGCCAAACTTGGCCCCTTGAAGGCTGGCGGACTTCAGCTCCCAGAATGCCAAACTTGGCCCCTTGAAGGCTGGCGGACTTCAGCTCCCAGAATGCCAAACTTGGCCCCTTGAAGGCTGGCGGACTTCAGCTCCCAGAATGCCAAACTTGGCCCCTTGAAGGCTGGCGGACTTCAGCTCCCAGAATGCCAAACTTGGCCCCTTGAAGGCTGGCGGACTTCAGCTCCCAGAATGCCAAACTTGGCCCCTTGAAGGCTGGCGGATTTCAGCTCCCAGAATGCCAAACTTGGCCCCTTGAAGGCTGGCGGACTTCAACTCCCAGAACCCCAAACTTGGCCCCTTTAAGACTAGTGGACTTCAACTCCCAGAATGCCAAACTTGGCCCCTTTAGGACTGGTGGACTTCAACTCCCAGAACCCCAAACTTGGCCCCTTGAAGACTGGCGGACTTCAACTCCCAGAATGCTAAACTTGGCCCCTTTAAGACTGGTGGACTTCAACTCCCAGAATGCCAAACTTGGCCCCTTTAAAACTGGTGGACTTCAACTCCCAGAATGCCAAATGTGGCCCCTTGAAGGCTGGTGGACTTCAACTCCCAGAACCCCAAACTTGGCCCCTTTAAAACTGGTCGACTTCAACTCCCAGAATCCCAAACTTGGTCCCTTGAAGGCTGGTGGACTTCAACTCCCAGAACCCCAAACTTGGCCCCTTGAAGACTGGCGGACTTCAACTCCCAGAACCCCAAACTTGGCCCCTTGAAGGCTGGCGGACTTCAACTTCCAGAACCCCAAACTTGGCCCCTTGAAGACTGGTGGACTTCAACTTCCAGAACCCCAAACTTGGCCCCTTGAAGGCTGGTGGACTTCAACTCCCAGAACCCCAAACTTGGCCCCTTGAAGACTGGCGGACTTCAACTCCCAGAATGCCAAACTTGGCCCCTTGAAGACTGGCGGACTTCAACTCCCAGAATCCCAAACTTGACCCCTTGAAGGCTGGCGGACTTCAACTCCCAGAGCTGGCTGGAGAATTCTGGGAGTTGAAGTCCACCCGTCTTCAAGGGGCCAAATTTTGGGGCCCCCTGGATTATTAGCGGAGCCATTGTGAGGGCTCCATCCCTAGTTTTAAGAAGAGGCTGGAGAAAGCGAGTGGTCTGGAATTGCCCGGGGCTTCCTTGCTTGAGCGCGCGGGGGTTGGACTAGAAGACCTCTCAGGGCCCTTCCAAACCCTGGGATTCCCTTCTTCTTCTTGCAAGCGCTCCGGGACCATCTCCCCGTCCGGCGCTCCACGGCTCGGGCTTCCCCAGCGACTGATGACGCGCCGGCCGTCCGCCTTCCCCATTGGGTGGGCCGCTTCCGCGTGGGGAGGGGAGGGGCCGAGGGTGGGCGCGGGGAAGGGCGCGCCAGTCTGGCTCGGGGTCCCGTCCGGGAAGCCCTTTTCGCCCCCGCGGCCCCGCCGAGATGCTGCCTCCGTGGCTGCTGGTGATCCTGGCGCTGAGCGGCCCGCCGGCAGGTAAGGCCGCGCCCCCACGCGGGACCGGGGGAGCCGTGAGAACAATCCACCCCCGTGGGACAGACGCGCCCGCCCTCGGAAGTTGTGGGAGCGCTGGACTGGCCTCTGTCCGAAGTGGGGCAGGGTCTCCCGCCTGGGCGGGGTGGTGGGGGTGGTGGTGGTGGTGGTGAGGGTTGGACTAGATGACCTTCAGGGTCCCCTTCCAACTCTGCTTGTATGTGATCCCCCCACGGGTCCCTTTCCCCGCCACAGCAGCCCTGCCTGCGGAGGGGGCTCTCTCCGCCCAAGCGCACCTTCAGGGGCGAGGCTCCCGGGGGATAGAGCCGGTGGGGGGGCAGCCGCCAGGCCAGGTAGAACCTCCGTGGCCGCCGGGAGTCTATCGGGGAGTTTCAGCCGTCCGGAGGGGCTCCAAGAGAGCACGGGGGAACTCTCGGGGAACCGCTTAGTCCGCGCGGAGGGGCCATGCACGGGGGCGGGGGAGGTCGGGGGTTGCGGGGGTTGGAGGGTCTTCTGGGCATGTCAAGAGCGCGTTTCCTGGCCATCGAGTTGCTCTCTTCCCCTCCTCCCGCCCCGTTTTCGCTTTCTCTTTCAACCGCCGGGACGGAGACGGAGCGCTGAGGGAGGGGGAGTTTGCGTCTCTCTTGCCTTCCAGCAAGAGGGAGGGGGAGAGGGAGGGGAGACAGGGAAGGAGAAGGAGGAGGGAGGGAGAGAAAGGGAGAGAGGAGAGAGGGAGAGAAAGAGGTAGGGAGGGAGAGTAAGGGGGAGGGGGAGAAAGGGAGGGGAGAGAAAGGGAGAGAGAGGGAGGAGGAGAAGGAGGGAGGGGGAGAGGGAGGGAGAGAAAGGGAGAGAGGGAGAGAGAGAAAGAGGGAGGGAGGGGAGAGAAAGGGAGAGGGAGAGAAAGAAAGGGGAGAGAAAGGGAGAGAGGGAAGGAGGAGAAGGAGGGAGGGGGAGAGGGAGGGAGAGAAAGGGAGAGAGGGGAGAGGGAGAGAAAGAGGGAGGGAGGGGAGAGAAAGGGAGGGGAGAGAAAGGGAGAGAGGGAAGGAGGAGAAGGAGGGAGGGGGAAAGGGAGGGAGAGAAAGGGAGACAGGGAGAAAAAGAGGGAGGGAAAGGGGAGGGAGGGAAAGGGGAGGAGGGAGGAGAAAGGGAGAGGGAGGGAGGAGGAGAAGGGAGGGAGAGGGAGGGGAGGGAAAGGGGGAGGGAGAGAAAGGGAGAGGGAAGGAGGAGAAGGAGGGGAGAGGGAGGAGGGAAAGGGGAGGGAGAGAAAGGGAGAGGGAAGGAGGAGAAGGAGGGGAGAGGGAGGGAGGGAAGGGGAGGGAGAGAAAGGGGGGAGGAGAAGGAGGAGAGAGGGGAGGGGAGAGGGAAAGGGGAGGGAGAAGAGGGGGAGGGGAGGAAAGGGAGAGAGGAGGAGAGAGGAGAGGAGGGAGGGAAAGGGAGGGAGGGAGAGAAAGGGAGGAGGGAGAGGAGGAGAAAGGAGGAAGGAGAGAAAGGGAGGGGAGGAAAGGGAGGAGGGAGGAGAGAAGGAGGAGGGGAGGAGAGGAGGGAGGAGAGATGGGAGGGGGAGGAGGGGGAGAGGAGGGGAGGAAGGGAGGGAGAGAAAGGAGGGAAGGAGGAGGAAGGAGGAGGGAGAGGAGGGAGGAGATGAGGAGGAGAGGGGAGAGAAAGGGGAGGGAGAGAAAGGAGGGAGAAAGGGAGAGGAGGAGAGGAGGAGAAGGAGAGGAGAGGAGGAAGGAGGAGGGGGAGAGGAGGGAGGAGGGATGGAAAGGAGAGGGGAGAGAAAGGGAGGAGGGGAGAGAAGGGAGGGGGAGGAGGAGGGAGAGAGAAGGAGAGAGAGGGAAGGAGGAGGGAGGGAGGGAGAAAGGAGGAGGAGATGGGGAGAGAAAGGGAGGGAGGGAAAGGGAGGGGAGAGAAAGGGAGGAAGGAGGAGAAAGGAGGAGAGGGGGAGGAGGAGAGAGGGGAGAGGGAGAGGAGAGGGAGGGAGAGAAAAGGGAGGGAGAGAAAGGGAGAGAAAGGGAGAGAGGGAAGGAGGAGAAGGAGGGAGGGGAGAGGGAGGAGGGAGGAGAGGGAGGGGAGAGGGAGGAGAGGAAAGGGAGGGAGAGAAAGGAGGGAGAGAAAGGAGAGAGGAGGAGAAGGAGGAGGGGGAGGGAGGGAGAAGAGGAGGAGGGGAGAGGGGAGAGAAAAGAGGGAGGGAGAGAAAGGGAGGGGGAGAGGGAGGGAGAGAAAGGGAGGGGAGAGAAAGGGAGAGAGGAG
This sequence comes from Notechis scutatus, assembly GCF_049901735.1. Taxonomy (NCBI): domain Eukaryota; kingdom Metazoa; phylum Chordata; class Lepidosauria; order Squamata; family Elapidae; genus Notechis; species Notechis scutatus. Next base: position 12,678,340 of record NC_142010.1, on the reverse strand, counting down.
GAGGAGGGAGAGGGGGAGAGGGAGGGAGGGGAGAGGGAGGGGGAGAGAGGGGAGAGAAAGGGGAAGGAGAGAGAAGGGAGGGGAGGAAAGGGAGAGGAGGGAAGGAGGAGAAGGAGGGAGGGGGAGAGGAGGGAGGGAGATGGAGGGGGAGAGGGGGAGAGAAAGGGGGAAGGAGAGAAGGGAGAGGGAGAGAAAGGGAGAGAGGGAAGGAGGAGAAGGAGGGGAGGGAGAGGGAGGGAGGAGATGGAGGGGAGAGAGGGGAGAGAAAGGGAGGGAGAGAAAGGAGGGGAGAGAAGAGGGAGAGAGGGAAGGAGGAGGAGAAGGAGGGAGGGGAAAAGGAGAGAGGAGGAGAGGAGAAAAGAGAGAGGGAGAGAAAGGGGGAAGGTGAGAAAGGGAGGGGAGAGAAAGGGAGAGAGGGGAGGAGGAGAAGGAGGGAGGGGGAGAGGGAGGGAGGAGATGGAGGGGGAGAGGGGAGAGAAAGGGAGGGAGAGAAAGGGAGGGGAGAGAAAGGGAGAGAGGGAGGAGGAGAAGGAGGGAGGGGAGAGGGAGGAGGAGATGGAGGGGAGAGGGGAGAGAAAGGGGAAGGAGAGAAAGGGAGGGAGAGAAAGGGAGAGAGGGAAGGAGGAGAAGGAGGGAGGGGGAGAGGGAGGGAGGAGATGGAGGGGGAGAGGGGGAGAGAAAGGGAGGGAGAGAAAGCGAGGGGACAGAAAGGAGAGAGGGAAGGAGGAGAAGGAGGGAGGGGGAGAGGGAGGGAGGAGATGGAGGGGGGAGAGGGGGAGAGAAAGGGAGGGAGAGAAAGGGAGGGGAGAGAAAGGGAGAGGGAAGGAGGGAGGGAGGGGAGAGAAAGGGAGAGAGGGAGGGAGAGAAAGGGAGAGAGGGAGAGGGAGAGAAAGAGGGAGGGAGGGGGAGAGAAAGGGAGGGAGAGAAAGGGGAGGGAGAGAAAGGGAGAGGGAAGGAGGGAGGGAGGGGAGAGAAAGGGAGAGAGGGAGGGAGAGAAAGGGAGAGAGGGGAGAGGGAGAGAAAGAGGGAGGGAGGGGAGAGAAAGGGAGGGAGAGGGGCCGCATGGACTGGGCTTCCCGGAGGCGTGCCTGCTGCCGACTTCGCTTCCTGGGACGCAGCTGCCCCCACGCCTCCTGGGGCCCTGGGATTTCTCTCCCCGGGCGACCCCCGCCAGGACCGCTGGGCCTTCCCCGGGAGAAGGGCCGGGGTCTCCGGGCAGCAGGGTCCCTCCCGGGCGGCACCGCAGAACCCAGGAGAACTCCCTGCCTCCGGAGAGCCCCTGACTGTGGGACCCGCAGCTGCTCCCCCTCCGGAGCGGCCCTCGGTGGGCGGGCAGGGGGCCTCCCGGCAGCTGCGCCCTGATCCCCGCTCCCCTTACACCCCCGCCCACAGGTGGGTTCGTGCTGCACCTGGAGACAGACTGCCTCCTCTCGGCCGACGGGCAGCTCCTCGAGCCCACCTGGACGCTTCTCTTCAACAAGATGCCCTTCACCTGCTTCGACTTCCAGAGCGGGACGTTCGTGCCCTGCGGCCTGGGGCCCTCCTACCCCTGGAACTACACCGGGGTGCCCGTTGCCCAGTGGCTCGTGCAAACCTTCCCACAGCTGCCAGTAGAAGCCGCCCAGCAGTGCCAGCAGCAGGGCCAGTCGCTCTGGGCGAAGACCGGGGACAGGCAGAGTGAGTGGTGGGTGGGGAGATTGGAGCATTTGAAGCGGGGAGGGGCTTCCGAGGGGAGAGGGGAGGAGATCAGTGGGGGTCAGAGAGAGAGAGAGAGAGGGCAGGGAAGGAGGGAGGGAGGGGAGAAGGAGGATGATTGAGAGGGAGAGAGAGGGTGGGGGGGAGAGGAAGGGAAGGAGAGAGGGACTGAGAAAAAAGGAAGGGAGAGAGAAAGAGGGAGGGAGAAAGAGGGAGAGAGAAGGAGGGAGAGGGAGGGAGAGAGGGATTGAGGGGAAGAGAGAAAGGGGAGAGGGAGAAAGAGGGAGAGGAAGAGAGGGAGTGGGAGGGAGGAGGAGAGTGAGAAAGATAGAGGGAGAGAGAAAAAGGGAGGGAGAAAGAGGGAGGGAGAGCGGGGGAGAGGGCGCAATCCAGCCTCCACCTGTCCGTCTTCCTTCCTCAGCTCCGCCAAAGGTCCTAATTTCCCCGGTGGCCCCTCAGAACACTCCGTATCCCATCATGCTGGCCTGCATGGCCTGGGGCTTTTACCCAGGGGATGTCAACCTCACCTGGCTCTGGAACGGGCAGCCCCGTCAGGGACCACCTGGACCCCGTGCAGGTCACCAGCAACGGAGACTGGACCTTCCAGGCGCGGCTGACGCTGCCGGTCGACCCCGAGAAAGGGGGCAGCTACACCTGCGCCGTCCAGCACCACAGCCTCCCTGCGCCCCTCACGGCTGAATGGGGTGAGTGAGAGGGGGACGACACACCACCCTGCTTGTCAGCTGCCCTGGAAAGGGGGCCTCTGTCCAGGTGCAGAGTTCTCCTCTCGCAGGGCATTGCAGGGACCTGCCCGGGAATGGAGGCCCCCCGAACTGCGAGCCTCACTTGGGAGCGCCCGTCCTGGTGACATCGGAGGAGCCTGTGGGACTCTCCCCACTGGGGGCCTGAGGGGGTGGGGGGCAGGGAGCGGGAGTCAGCCTGAAGAGGCCTAGACTAAATTCCCAGAATCCCTCGGGGGAGGGGCCTGTGTGGCAGCTGCGGCACTCTGGGAGTTGAAGTCCTTGCACCTCAACGGTGTCCTAGGGCTCTCCCCTTCCGGTGTCATCAGCTGAGGATCCTCACCCCTCGAAGGTGGGGACCAGAAGCATCTTCATCGGCATCGGGGGAGGGAGGCCTTGCGTTGGGCCAAAGAGCCCGAGGGGGAGCCCTCTCCCCACGAGAAGGGGTGAAATTAACAGCCCCTCTCCCTTTTCCGCCTTGGCTCAGCCCCAGGCCTCCCCACGGAGCTCTGCATCAAGATTGGGGTCTCTGTCGCCGCGATGGCGGTGGGGACGGCGTTTCTGGTGGCCGGCTTGCTCCTCTGGAAGCGCTCCAGGCACCAAGGTGAGTCCCCCTCTGGGATCAGAGGGGAGGGGCCCCATGTGGGAGCCCCGGGGGCTCTGGGGGAGGGGCTCTTCTCCGCAGGGAGGTGGGGCTCCTACAGATGCTCTCCGGGGGACACCGTGGCTCCCCCCATCCCAGAGGGCAGGGATCTCAGCCACGGAGGGCACGGGGGAGGGGCTAACCCCAAGGCACAGAGAGAGGGGGGGCGCGAGGGAGGAGGTCTCTGGCATGTGGATGGGGAGGAGGGGAGTTGTAGTGCAGCAGCAGCAGCAGCTGCGGAGTGGGACTGGGTGAGGGGGAGGCAGGCGGACTTGGGCGTGTCTTAGGGCTGCCGCTCCTTCCCGGGATCCCCTCACTGCTTGGGACCCTCCCCAAAACCTGACTCCTCTCCTCCTGCAGGATACTCCCTCCTGGAAGGCGAGAGCTACCCCCGTGAAGGTGAGTCTGGCAGCGGACAGGGAGGGCCCCACACGGACGGGCCCCCACCCGCCCATGTTTGAACCCCAGGGCTCCCCTCTCCCCCTTTTGACAGCTCCAGGAAGCTGCTTGGTGAGGAGGGGCTGGGCTGGGGGGAGGGCTGCACCCACCGGGGAGGGCTCCCCGGCCAGAAGACCCCTCCCTCCATTTCTCTTCCTGCCCCCACCCACCGAGACCAGCAGGAGACATCCTTCCTCCCCCTTCAAGGCCTGACCCGAGTTTGGTCCTTGTGGGGCTCCGGAGGGGACGGGTGAGGAGGAGGTCCTCACCCCTAATTTCCACATTTGCTGCAACAACAGATTCTCACCCTTCCCTCTCTCTCTCTCTTCCCCCTCCACAGGTCGGTAGCTTTCGGACTGCTCTCCTCCCCCCCAGCTCAGCTGCACCCCAGCAGCCCCCTCCCCCCCTCCCGGGCGCTTTTATCCTCAGGGAGAGGGGTCCCCTCCCTCCCCGCAGAGAAGACCCCCGAATACAGCTGCGGCGGCCACAGAATGAGGACCTGGGACCCCCTGGCGATTCTCCCCCCCGCTTAACGCTTGTAGATGACGGGTGGGGGGAGGAGCTGCTGGCTCTTGAAGCCCCCTCCCCCACCTTTCCTGCACCCTGGCTCCTCCTCAATAAATAGAAAGGTTGCCTCCAGCCACCCCGTTGCACAGCCTGATGGTGTTGGGAACCTTTCAGGTGGGGGAGGGCAGGGGGATTGATTTTGGGGGTGGGGGGCTTTTTCCAGGAGAGGAAGTGGCTGGTTTCACAAACACAACCTTGAACTTGGGGCAGGAAGTGTCACAGGCAGCCGCAGACTCTGCTCCCTCTGGTGGGGGGAGCAGCGGAGGGAGGGGCTCTGCCCCCCCGCGAGGCCTCCAATGGCAGCTGGCAAGGTGGGAGCCCCCTCCCAGGGGCAGAGGGAGGGCAGGGCGAAGGCGTTTCCCGGCTTCAGCCTCTCCGACCTTCCTCCCCCATCACAGCCTTCCCCCACCCCCGTGGCTGAGTCTGCCCTGGGCAGCCACGCAAGCAGCCCCTTCCGTGGCCCCCTTCTCCTCCCCCTTTCCGGGGCAGGTGGTGGTGGGGGAGGGTATACAGGCGAGTGGGAAAGCCCCCTCCCGAAAGCTGCCCTCCCCAGCCCTAAAGAAAGAGGAACCGAGAAGGCCAACGCCTTCCCCTTCGCTGGGAGAACGCCCCCATGGGTCTTTTCAAAGCCGGAAGAGCTTGGCAAGGCCAAGGCAGGGGGGGTGGTAGAAGAAGGGGGGCCCCTCAGCCATAAGACACCCTCCTCCCCCAAAAAAAGAGGGTGGGGGCTCTTTTAAGAGAATTTGGCCCCAGGGTCCCTAGAGTGAGAAACACGACGGGACGAGAGGCTGGTCCCAAACTGGGATCCCAAATGGACATTGGCATAAAAAGCGATTCCTTTAAAGGAGGGGAGGGGGGCATATGACCTGACCCCCCCCTCCTCCTCCTCAGCACAGGTCAGAGCTTCCCGGGTGGGGGGGGTGGGGGTGGAGAGAAATCCAGTTCCTGCTTCTCGGATTCCCGGAACGTTCCGCCTTCTGCCATAGCTCCGGATCACCTCTTGGTCTCCCATCCAGGCTGCTCTTTTCATCACACAAGCCTGGGCTACAATGAGGGGCGCAGGCAGTTCAAACCCCCCAAAAGGACACAGGTGGGGCCTATAGGCTGTCCTGCCAGTTCCTCTTTCAGGGGCATCTGAGCAGGGCCTGGAAGCCAAGGATTTGCACCCCAAACACGAAGGCCGAGCACCCCCCACAAGTAGGACAGCCAGAGCCCCCGCCCCTCACAAGAAACCCCCCGTCTAACCCCAATGGGCTGCCCTGCCCAAAGCCCCCTCTCCCCTTGGCTGAGTCCCCCAGGCCTCGGGCGGGTATTTCTGGGCCCAGGATGATGGGCACAGGTAGAGCCAAGAGAGGGTCCTCTGAGGCTAAGGGGAAGGAACCTCCCACCCGACCCTCCAGGGCAGTTCCATCATCCACAGCTGGGCAGCCTATGGACAGGACGGAAGATGCTAAGTCTCCAAACATGGCCCCTTTAAGACTGGTGGACTTCAACTCCCAGAATTCTCCAGCCAGCTCCGCCCACCAGTCTTAAAGGAGCCAAGTTTTGGGTTCTGGGGAAGTCCGCCAGTCTTAAAGGGGCCAAGTTTTGGGTTCTGGGAGTTGAAGTCCGCCAGTGTTCAAGGGGCCAAGTTTGGGGTTCTGGGAGTTGAAGTCCGCCAGTCTTCAAGGGGCCAAGTTTGGGGTTCTGGGAGTTGAAGTCCGCCAGTCTTCAAGGAGCCAAGTTTGGGGTTCTGGGAGTTGAAGTCCGCCAGTCTTCAAGGGGCCAAGTTTGGGGTTCTGGGAGTTGAAGTCCACCAGCCTTAAAGGGGCCAAATTTGGGATTCTGGGAGTTGAAGTCCGCCAGCCTTCAAGGGGCCAAGTTTGGCATTCTGGGAGTTGAAGTCCACCAGTCTTAAAGGGGCCAAGTTTGGGTTCTGGGAGTTGAAGTCCGCCAGTCTTCAAGGAGCCAAGTTTGGGGTTCTGGGAGTTGAAGTCCGCCAGTGTTCAAGGAGCCAAGTTTGGGGTTCTGGGAGTTGAAGTCCGCCAGTCTTCAAGGAGCCAAGTTTGGGTTCTGGGAGTTGAAGTCCGCCAGTCTTCAAGGGGCCAAGTTTGGGATTCTGGGAGTTGAAGTCCGCCAGTCTTCAAGGGGCCAAGTTTGGGATTCTGGGAGTTGAAGTCCACCAGTCTTCAAGGGGCCAAGTTTGGGGTTTGAAGGCCAGTCTTCTGGGTTCTGGGAGTTGAAGTCCGCCAGTCTTCAAGGGGCCAAGTTTGGGATTCTGGGAGTTGAAGTGGGCCAAGTTTGGGGTTCTGGGAGTTGAAGTCCGCCAGTCTTCAAGGAGCCAAGTTTGGGGTTCTGGGAGTTGAAGTCCGCCAGTCTTCAAGGAGCCAAGTTTGGGGTTCTGGGAGTTGAAGTCCGCCAGTCTTAAAGGGGCCAAATTTGGGGTTCTGGGAGTTGAAGTCCGCCAGTCTTAAAGGGGCCAAGTTTGGGGTTCTGGGAGTTGAAGTCCACCAGCCTTAAAGGAGCCAAGTTTGGGGTTCTGGGGGTTGAAGTCCGCCAGCCTTAAAGGGGCCAAATTTGGGGTTCTGGGAGTTGAAGTCCACCAGCCTTCAAGGGGCCAAGTTTGGGGACCCCTGTGCTAAGAGGATCTCAGGCCAAGACGAAAGTCAAACCTCAGATGGATCCCCCTGGCCCTTTGAACCTCCCCTAGACAAAGACGCCACCGGGCAGCCTCCCCCCTTCAGCCCCCATGGGGTCTGGCCTGTTTTGTCACCCCCAGGAACATACCTCCCCCAAAAAAGAGGAAGGCCAAATACAGTTTCAAAGGAGCGAATATTGTCGTCACAAAAACAGCTGCAAAAAAAGGAGGAAACAAAACTTCGCCCTTCCCCCAATCGCTCCTCCTCCCCCACCCACTGGAGGGGAGGGGCGGGGTAGAGCAGGAGCCCTCCTCCCCACCCCAGGCCTCCCTGGGAGGGGGAACCCAAAAGCGTGGGCCTCTCTGATCCTCACCCCGTTGACCTGGGAAGGTTTAACGGGGAGCAGCCCCCTCAAGCGAAGCATCTTCTTGGAGGCCCCTTGAAGGCCAGAGGGGTGTCCCCCCCCACTGCCCCCCCCCTCTCCAGTTGCTGTCCATCAAGCTGGGGCCCCCACCCTGCTTATTTCTGGTCCTTGGTGGGGGCGTAGTACAGCTCCAGGGGCCTGCTGAGTTTCCAGTATTTCTCGTTGACCAGCTCCAGGGTAGCCGAGCCGTTGAGCGTCTGCAATAGAGGAGGGAGGGGTATCAGTTGGACGGTCCCAGACCCTCGGCCTCCCCGGGTGAAACCTCCCCTAGGAGGAGGAATCCTCTCCCTGTGGGGAAAATAGGCAACTCGGGGGAGCGAGTCAAGCTGCAGGGACGCACCCGAGGGCATTGGAAGCTCCCCACCCACCCACCCTCATCAAGGGACCCCCGACTTTCTGGCCACCTCTTCCCACCGGCCCTGCCCCCCCACCCCACCCCACAGGGGGGCTCCCGCTCACCGTGAAGGCCCCTCCGGCCGTGGTGATGTAGATCGTGTATTGCTTCTCGCTCACGTCCTCCAGGGGGTGGTTTCGGGGCCCAGGCGGGGCCTCCTCCAGGGCGCGCAGGGCCAGGTATTTGGACAGGTGGTCCACCGTGGCGTTGGCAGTGGTCTTGACGTACCTGCCAGCCCGGGGGAGGGGGAGGGAAGGTCAACTTCCCCCATCTTCCACAGGGCTTCTTCAGGCCTCCCTACCAATGCAAGGCCCCTCCCCCTCTACCCTGAAGAGCCTCTCGCCTGCTCACCTGGTCTGGGAGTAGCCCCCCTTCTCCACCAGGATGGGGTGAGGCCTGAAAACCAGCTCGATCTCGCTGCTGCTGGCCTCGGCCCCGGGATCGGGGCTGCCCCGCCCGCCCTCGTGGGAGGTCTCGGGCTCGGCACACGACTCGTCCGAGGCCCGTGACCGCTTGCAGCTGGGCCCGGCCTCCGGCTGGCTGGGGGCCGAGGTGTTGCTGAGGTGGGACCGGCTGTCGCAGTTGTCCTCCGCCCCGCTGAAGGTGTTGTTGTCCGACTCCTGTGGGTGCTTCCGGACCCGCTGCCCCCTGGCGGAGGACAAAGGCCGAAAGAGCGAGGAGGGGGTGTGGGTGGGCACTGTGAGGAACGCCGGGTCTCCCCTTTCGCCCCCTTGTTCTGCCCAAGGGATTACCCTCCTCCCCCAGAAGGAGACCGGGATGGAAGAATGCCTCCTGCCTTCGGTGGAGGTCAGACTAGAGCAGAAGTTGGCAACCTGCAGCTCCGGAGCCACATGCGGCTCTTTTGGCCTCTGCTGTGGCTCCCTGTCGGCTCCCCTCCCTGTCACTCCTCGCCCGGCCTGAGAAGGGTGATGGCAGGGGAAGGAGTCTCGCTCCGTATTCCAGAGCAGGAGGTGGCTGGGTAGGAGAGAGTGACTTCGAGTTGGCCACACACACCCCCAGTCACACCAGTTGTTAAATTATTGGGCTCCCGGTGTCCAAACGGGTCCAAATGGCTCTTGGAGTGTTTACGGTTGCCGACCCCTGGGCTGGAGGACGTCCGAGCCCCCTTCCTAGAGGAACTCGGAGGGGAAACATAAGGGGAGCTGTCATTGCAGATTGGGGGGCTCGCACCCAAGAAAGCAACTCCTAAATAATGGGTGACACCCCCCCCAAAAAAGAACATTTTAGAAGTGATTTCTGGGCCGAGTGGCATTTGAGGCCCTACTTTGCTTCCGTCTGATGGGGAGAGGCTCCCCCCAAATTTTGAGGCTGAGGGCGGCCCAGAGAGGGAGGGGAGGGTCCCCGGCCACCCCCTACCGGTTCATGGCCTGCATCTTGAGCCCTTCCTCCATGCTGCTGCGCAGGGCCTGCTGGTTATGGAGCCGGTTGAGCTTGGCCAGCACTCGGTCCTGGTGGGCTTCGTACTCGTCGCGGCTGGGGTAGATCTTGGAGATGAGGGCGTCGAAGTTGGGATCAGGCGCAGGGAGCGCTTGGAGACCAGCTTCTTCCGGCAGGTGGGGCACTCCTTGTTCCTGCGGGAGGGGAGCCAGGAGGAGGACGAGGAGGAGGCGCTGGGGTGGCCCTTCGGAGGCGCCCAACCCCAACCCTCGTCCCACGGGGGGGGGCCCCCTACTCCTACCCACTGCGCAGGGCGGTGACGATACAGTCGGAGCAGAAGCGGTGCAGGCACTCCTTGGTGGTCATGGTGTGCTTCAGCATGTCCAGGCAGATGGGGCACATCAGCTCGCTGTGGAGGCTGCGCGGGGACACCGCGATCTCCGTCCCGTCCATGATGGCCTCCTGCGCGGAGAGACGGAGCGGTTATTGGCAAAGGGTTAAGGCACCTGCCGCGATCCGAGCTGCTCTTCGATCTGGCCCACAGGGGCTGCCGGGGGGGAACGGCGAAGGAGCTGACGGCCAAAGTGAGCTCCGGAGCACCGTTTTGGGCTGGGACGGCCTCCCGCAGCCCCCTCTGCCGGTGAAAATGGAGCCCGGGAAGAGTCTGGGAGGCCACTTTTGCCCTCCCGGGCCCGTTTTCACCAGCAGAGGGGGCTGCAGGAGGCCGTCCCAGCCCAAAACGGAGCTCGGAGCTCACTTTGGCCGTCAGCTCCTTCGCCGTTTCCCCGGCAGCCCCTGTGGGCCAGATCCAAGCACCCCGCAAGCTGGAGCCACCCCACGGGCCTTGAGCTTGACAGCCCCTGCTGTCTGGGGCAGCCCTTGGCCACGGCTAGCCCATCCCGGTTCAAATGCCAGTCTTGCCCAGTTGCTTCTGGGCCCGGGCCTCATAGGGGCCTGGTGGCAACCGGCAAAGCCCTCCGTGGCTTGACGGTCTGCGGGGGAGAGGCCATGCCAACCAAGAGGCCAGGCTGGGGTGGGGGGGGAGGAGATGCCCCACCTCCCCCCCAATTCCGTGTGCCAATGTTTGGAGGAGGGTGGGTGGGATGTGCCCTCTCTCCCTATCCTGAGGGCGTTCCCAATTTTTACGGAGGGGAATTGGTGTGCCCCCCTCCTCCAAGGCGCCTCATCAGGAGGGGGGCAAATGAAGGCGCCCCTTGGCTGGAAGCGGCGTCCGTGTGCCAGCCCTGTGCCAGCTGTGCCCATATCCTCCTCCGCCCCCGCTCCCCCACCCGACGGTCCCTCACCTGGGGGTGCGGTGCAGTTCGTACAGGCTGAGCTCCCAGGTCTTGCTGGTGGTCTGGGCGTTGGCCGGGGCGGCCATGGTAGCGCTGGGGGGTCAGCCGGGAGGGGGCCTGCGGGGGCGGGGGCAGAGCAGGGAGGGGAGCCCCGGGGTGGGCGGCTCCGCGATGAACCCTGCAAAGGAAGGCAGAGAAATTCCAAGCCTCCAAGGAGCGACGGGACCCCCCCAAGGAGCCCCCCAGATCCCAGAAGGGAAGACCCGGAAGGGGGCTTTGGAGGTCATCTAGTCCAGCCCCGGACCTGGCCTGGTTCAGGGCTTAACAAGAGCTGGGGACGGGGGGCAGGAATCTTGGCTGATCGGCTTCCCCTGCTGCTAAGGGCCGTCGCCCATCAGCCCCAGTGGCCGGGGAGGATGGGTCCTCCCGCACTTCGGGGGTTTTGAAACCCCCAGGGCTGGCCAAAAGGCCGTGAGCCCAGCAGAGGGGCCTGGGGCACCGGGAAAGCTTCCTCCACCCCCACCCCACCCCCGTCCCCGGGAGACCCCGATGGAAGAAGCCTGCGACCCCCGCCCCCTCCCCCGTTTGCCCCAAAGGAAAGAGCCGCCTCCCTGGCTGGGAAGGGCCGGGATGCGCTCTGTGCATGCCCAGAGGCCCCCCTGCCCCGTCCCTCCCTCCCTTCCCCCCTTCCTCCCTCCTCCACCACTACCCCGCCCCTCGGCGGGGCCATATCTGCCCACGCTCAGGAGCCCCCCGCTCGCCCGCCGCGCCGCTCTCCAGCCGGCGCCCTCTGCACATGCTCGCCGTCCCCGCCGCCCCCGCCGCCGCCGAGCGCTTAACAAAAGAGGCTCCTCCGGGCGGGGCTCCCTTCGGGGGAAGAAAAGAGGGGGGTGGGCTCCCCTCCCCCACCCCCACTGCAGCGCCCCTCCCCCACCTTCTTTCCCGCCGCGGGCGGGGGGGGGGAGGCTCTTCCCGGCTCTTCCGTCCTCCGCCTCCCGCTCCGTCTTTCCCTGCCGGGGAGGAGGAGGAGGAGGAGGAGGAGGGGAGGACGGGCGGGCGAGGGTGGGAACCTCCGAGAGCGTCACTTCCCCTCCCCGCCCCGTGACGTCACCAGAGGGGTGTTTCCCCCCGCCAGCCGTCCGCCCGCCCTCCCCCCTCCTCCTCCCGGACAGCTGCTCCGCCAGCAGCCGCCACCCCCACCCCATTTCCCGCAGGTGCAGAGGAGCCCCTCCCCTCCCTCCCCCGGGGGAGGGGAGGGCGCAGTGTAGTTGCTGGACGGTGGGCGGGGGGGCTGCTGGGGGCAGCCGGATCAGTTCCGCCCCCCCGCGGAAAGTTTGGATTAGGGCAGGGGGTCTCCGAGCTTGGCCCCTTTAAGCAAGGTGGGAGACCCCCGGATGAAGGGGCGCCTTTCCCCCCTCCCACTCGTTTTAAGGGGGGGCATTCTCCCTCAAGGAATCAGGAGTGTCTGACCGCCCCCCAAAAAAAAGAAAAGGACGGGGGGTGTTTCTCGGATGGGAGATGACCCTAGCCCCCCTCAGCCCCCCACCCACCCGCACCCCAGCCAAGGCTTGCAGCGGGCTGGGCCGGCTTCCTTGATTTTATTCCCCCCCATCCGCACTTTTTTTAAAAAAATAAATACATTTTATTGATTTTACAATGAAAACAAACCGACAACATATACACAAATGAAAGAAAGGAAAAGGAGAAAAAAAAAGGAGAAGAAAATAGAAAGGAAAAAATAGAACAGGATGAAATTTTTCTAATGGGTGGCCCGTTAAATCTGATACATTCGCCGGAAAGAAGGGGGGGAGGAAAGTGAGGTGTTTTTCCTTCTTCTTCTTCTTCTTCTCCTTCTCCTCCTTCTTCTTTCTTCCTCTTCTTCTTCCTCTTCCTCCTTCTCCTCCTTCTTCTTTCTTCCTTTCTTCTTCCTCTTCCTCCTCCTCCTCCTTCTCCTTCCTCTTCTTCTTCCTCTTCCTCCTCCTCCTTCTCCTTCCTCTTCTTCTCCCTCTTCCTCCTCCTCCTCCTCCTCCTTCTTCCTCTTCTTCTCCCTCTTCCTCCTCCTCCTCCTTCTTCTTTCTTCTTCTTCTTCTCCTCCTCCTTCTTCTCCTCCTCTTCCTCCTCCTCCTCCTCCTCCTCCTCCTTCTTTCTTCCTCTTCTTTCCTCCTCCTCCTCCTCCTCCTCCTCCTCCTCCTCCTCCTTCTTCTTTCTTCCTCTTCTTTCCTCCTCCTCCCTCCTCCTCCTCCTCCTCCTTCTTTCTTCCTCTTCTTTCCTCCTCCTCCTCCTCCTCCTCCTCCTCCTCCTCCTCCTCCTCCTTCTTTCTTCCTCTTCTTCTTTCCTCTTCCTCCTCCTCCTCCTTCTCCTTCCTCTTCCTCCTCCTCCTTCTCCTTCCTCTTCTTCTCCCTCTTCCTCCTCCTCCTCCTCCTTCTTCTTCCTCTTCTTCTCCCTCTTCCTCCTCCTCCTCCTTCTTCTTTCTTCTTCTTCTTCTCCTCCTCCTTCTTCTCCTCCTCCTCTTCTTCCTTCTCTTCCTCCTCCTCCTCCTCCTCCTCCTCCTCCTCCTTCTTTCTTCCTCTTCTTCCTCCTCCTCCTCCTCCTCCTCCTCCTCCTCCTCCTCCTTCTTCCAAGCCTTTAATCTGACTGGAGGAAAAGAAAACGGGAGCGCCTGGCCCATCTGGAACTCTGAGCATGGCCGGGGCGGGCCCCACCAGGCGATCCCAGGCCGTGCCCCAGGTGCATCCGGGATGAGGTTTTTCAGGGCTCCTTGCTGATCCGGGGCCGGCGGGTGTGTGTGTGTGTTGGGGGGCTGTCCATGGGGGTTCTGGCTTCGAGATAAGAAAGCCCCTTGGTGGAAGAGCGACACCCCCTCCCCAATTGCCCCTGGGGAGGCCCCCTCTCCCTTCCCCAAAGGACTGAGGTGGGGGTTGCAGCCAAGCGGGCCAGCCGCCCCCTTGGAGCCCTTTGGGGTGGGGGGCGAAGGGGATCCTCCCTCCTGGCTCTGGCCTCCCACAGCCCCCCCAGCCCCATTTCCAAGGAACAGAGCCAGGAGTGGTGGAGGGGAGGATTGACCCCAGGGCCAGACCTGGCTTTGACCGCTGAGCCGGTCTCTGGGTGGAGTGGAGGGGGTGAGGGGACAGACGGACAGGAGACAGAAGGCGGGACTGTCCTGGGCCGGCAGAAATGCCCCCCTCCCTCCCAATGGGGGTGGGGGTTTTCCCTTCCAGGAAAGACGGACCCTGGGAGGAATTAAAGGCCAGCTACACACACACACACACACACACACACACACACAGTGAATTATGGGTGGTGTGGGGGCAAAGAGACCAGTTGGGCCCAAAGCCTCTGGGTTTTTGTTGTCCTCTGCGGAGGGGCGGCCGGAGGGAGGCCTGGCTGCTGGGAAGGGCCGGCCGGACAGAGCGGCTGGCAGGATCCTGAAAGGGCCGGGACCACCCAGGCGGAGCCCGCCCACCCCGGCACAAGAAAGGGGCCTGAGAAGGGAGAGGGGAGAGGGGGAAGGCTGAATGAGGCTCAGGGGTGGGGACCATTCTCGGCTGGCCCCCCCCCCCCAAACTCCCCTCCCAATGCTTACGGAGGGATCAGCAACCAAAGAGATGGGAAATTGCTGGATCAGAGCCGCCCAATTTTTTTGGAGGGGGGGAGGAAGATAAAGGGTGTCCATTGCATTCAGAAAGAGAAGTGGGGCTTCACCCCATTTTACACCCCAGGAAAGTGAGGCCAAAAGAGACCTGGAGAGGGAGAAGGGCGCCCCCCCCCCGCTCCTTTCCCTGCTTTCTGAGGAAGGGGGGGGGACACACAAATGGAATTGGGGGGAATGGCTGTCCCGCAGTGGCTCCATTTCCTTGCTCAAGCTGTCCAGAGAACAGCTCCCGGTCAGTTTCCAGCATTCCACAGAAGGTGAGAGACATCAGGGAAGAGCAAGAGAGGCCCTGCATCGCTCCGGGCCGCACCCTCCAAGTGGGATTGCCCCCACTTGGCCACGATGGAAACTGGGATCTGGCATCCGATGTTGTTCTGGAGCCCAGAAACGTACGGGGCTGCCATTCCCTGCTCACACGGGCGCCCCTCCGCCCAGGGGGTTGCACTCTCGACAAAACAGCAGTGCAGCCGCAGGGCGGATCTGGGTTCTACCCCTTTAAGAGGTGTTTATATCAAGGCAGCCATTAGAAGGCGTGTTGTTCTCTCTCCTTCGTGTCCGGTATTCATGGCAGAGTTCTCCGTGCGGAGTTAAGAAGAAGAAAGATTGCTTGTAAGGCATTTTGTCTAAGTAGATGTCCTTTTGCATACAAACCACTGTTAAGGATCTCTGCGTGCTGGGTTTTTACTCCTGGGTTGTCTCAAAATAGGAGTCTCCTTTGGGACCCCCTTTCCCTTGGAGGGACGGTGGGGGGGCAAAGCGGGAGGAGGAAGTGCTTGGGGGTCACAGCCAAAAGGGCTTTGGATTCAGCCTCGGGAGTGCTGTGTGGGGCGGCAACTGGTGGGAGAAGGAGTGTTTGTGTGCCCACATGGACCCAAAGCCCCCCCTCCTCAACTGAGAAAGAAACACCCCTTGAATTCTGTGCCTTTCGGGCCGCTGACCACCAACCCCGGCTCTTGATGTCCAGACTCAACTCTCGGTGGAGAGACAAGAATTGCGTTTGGACAATCACAAGCCAGGGCTCCAGGTTTTGTGGGGAGGGTGGAGGGAACCTGAGACCCGGAAGGCCCCGGACGTCCCAAGACAGCTGTGGCCCGGCCAGCTGCCCCTCCCAAGACAGACGCCCCTGCCCGGTTGTTTGGGTGTGTGCTGTCCGGACAAGTATATCAGTCATTGAGATAGTTCAGTTAGAATGGGCAGCTGTTCCCTTAAGGGAATGCCTCATGGGAAATGGAGTTCATGTCACGTGGTCACATCGGTCATCCTGATTGGTCACTGAATTGACCCTTGGTTGGGTTGGAGGTAGTTCCTTCACTCTTGCCTGGACCCCAGCAGCGGCCGCTTGCTCCTTCGTCATGGGATGAAAAGATCCCCATTCTTTTTACCCTATGAAGTCAGC
Organism: Notechis scutatus; assembly: GCF_049901735.1. NCBI lineage: Eukaryota > Metazoa > Chordata > Lepidosauria > Squamata > Elapidae > Notechis > Notechis scutatus. Next base: position 12,663,080 of record NC_142010.1, on the reverse strand, counting down.
TCTACAAAGAATTGGACGTTAGATGAATCTCAACGTAACCGTGAGTTATATTTGAGGATGCCTTGGGAGCCAACAAAGAAACTTTGTACGGAAGCCTTTGTAGAGTTTAATCCGTCTGCCTTTATATTCAGCCAGGGATTCAAAAGGCAGAGCAGTGAAAGAATACGGCTCTTTCATCCCCTACAGAACAGGGTGTGTGTGTGAGTCTTTCCTGGGATAGTACCTAGAATAACAGCGGTGGAAGGGCACCTTGGAGGCCATCTAGTCCAACCCCCTGCCCAGGCAGGAGACCTTAGGCTATTTCACACAAAGGGGAGTCCAGACGCCTCTTGAAAACCATCCAGTGATAATAATGGAGGAAATGAAATGGAATTGGATTGATTGTTAAAGGGGGGATTTAATATGAATATGACTATTATTAGTCGAGCTACAAGGACTTGTCAAATATATTAAATATAGTTATGTTTTATCTGTGGCTAAAGGAAGGATATACCTGATGAATGAAACATTATAAGAAAGAAGAAAGGAAAGAAAGAAAGAAAGGAAGAAAGAAAGAAAGAAGAAAGAAAGGAAAGAAAGGAAAGAAAGAAAGAAAGAAAGAAAGAAAGAAAGAAATGAAAGAAAAAAAAGAAAGAAAGAAAGAAAGAAAGAAAGAAAGAAAGAGGAATGAAAGAAAGAAAGAAAGAAAGAAAGAAAGAAAGAAAGAAGAAAGAAAAGAAAGAAAAAAGGAAAGAAAGAAAGGAAAGAAAGGAAAGAAAGAAAGGAAGGAATGAAAGAAAGAAAGAAAGAAAGAAAGAAAGAAAGAAAGAAAGAAAGGAAAGAAAGAAAGAAAGAAGAAAGAAAAAAAGGAATGAAAGAAAAAGAAAGAAAGAAGAAAGAAAAAAAGGAAAGAAAGGAAAGAAAGAAAGAAAGAAAGAAAGAAAGAAATGAAAGAAAGAAAGAAAGAAAGAAAAGAAAGAAAGAAAGGAATGAAAGAAAGAAAGAAAAGAAAGAAAGAGGAATGAAAGAAAGAAAGAAAGAAAGAGAAAGAAAGAAATGAAAGAAAGAAAGGAAAGAAAGGAAGGAAGGAAAGAAAGGAATGAAAAGAAAGAAGAAGAAGAAAGAAAAAAGGAAAGAAAGAAAGGAAAGAAAGGAAAGAAAGAAAGAAAGGAAGGAAGGAAGGAAGAAGGAAGGAAGGAAGGAAAGAAAGAAAGAAAGAAAGAAAAGAAAGAAAGAAAGAAAGAAAGAAAGAAAGAAAGAAAATATATTAGGGAATATTCTTGGGAACTGTAGTGGCATAACTGAAAGTTAGAATTGGGATGAAGTTGGAGAAAATGATGGCATTTTTAAAAAAATAATAAGATGATGTAAGAAAAAAAAAAAGGAAATAAAACTTCGAATGAGGGAGACAGCAAGTATACTTGAATAATACGAGGATTAGCATAAAGGAATTAATATAACAAAATATTGACTATATAAAGGAATAAGAGATTAAATGGAATGGAAGGATATGAATTCAAGTTTGAATGACGTAAGGTTATGAAAAATAGCTTCTATAGGATTATTCATATGTTATTGGATGTCAAATGAAAAGCACTCAGCTGTTATATCGTTCACCCATCGATATGCAAGCCAAGAGGAACAAAGAAACCATCCAGTGATGGAACAGCCACAACTTCTGGTGGCAAGGAGTTCCCCTGGTCCCTTGTCCTCCCTGTTGGCAAGTTTCGCCTTCGGTCCAGGTGGCTGCTTCTCTCCTGGATGAGCGGCTTCCGGCCCTGCCTTCGGGGGGGCTTTGGAGAAGGGGTGGCCCCCCTCCTCTTCTTTTGGGGGCGGCCCCTCAAAGAGTGGGACCCGGCCATTGTGGGCCCCGCTGCCCTTCCTTTGCTCTGGACCGGACATCCATGGTTCCCTCGGGCCGGCCAGAATAACCTGCACTTAAGGCCCTTCCCATCCTTGGTGGGCGCTATGGGCAGCCACCCTTGGTCTCTGGTGGGGGTGGGGGTGGGTGTGTGTGTCTCCTTCACAGCTTTTCTGAAGTTCTCCTGCGGGGAGGGCGGAGCTTTGGCAGGAGGTCTTCGTGATGTATCGGAAAGGTGCCTGCAGGTTAGGAATAGGACCTTGGCCCAGACCAGGCGAGAGACTGTCTGTGTGTGTGTGTGTGTGTGTGTGTGTGTGTGTGTGTGTGTTTTCTCCCAAAGCTTGTGAAGCTGGAGGGGCAGGTCCTCTTGCCTTGGGCCTCAGGGGCCAGAACAAGGGCAGCCTTTCCGAAAAGGAGGGCAGCCTTGGAGGCGGTTTCCAGCGTCCCCTAAAACCTCTTTCTCTCTCTTTCTCTTTCCTTCTTTCTTTCTTCTTTTCTTCCTTTCCTTCCTTCCTTCTTTCTTTCTTTTCCTTTCTTTTTTCCTCCCTCCCTCCCTTTTCCTCCCTCCCTTTTTCTTTCCTTCCTCCTTCCCTCCCTCCCTCCCCCTTTCTTTTTCTTTTGTTCTTCCCTCCCTCCCTCCCTTTCTTTCTTTTTCTTTCTTTCTTCCCTTCCTTCCTTCCTTCCCTCCTTTCTTCCTCCCTCCCTCCCTCCTTCCTTCTTTCCTCACTCCCTCCCTCCTTTCTTTTTCTTTCTTTCTTTCCTCCCTCCCTCCTTTCTTCCTTCCTTCCTTCCTTCCTTTCCTTCCTTCCTTCTTTCTTTCCTTCTTTCTTCTTTTCTTCCTTTCCTTCCTTCCTTCCTTCCTTCCTTCCTTCTTTCTTTCCTCCCTCCCTCCCTTTCCTCCCTCCCTCCCTTTTTCTTTCCTTTCCTCCTCTCTTTCCTCCCTCCCTCCCCCTTTCTTTCCTTTTTCTTTCTTTCTTCCCTTTCTTCCTCCCTTCTCTTTCTTTCCTTCCTCCTTTCTTTCCTTTCCCTCCTTCCTTCTTTCGTCCCTCCCTCCTTTCTTTCTTCTTTCTTTCTTCCCTTCCTTCCTTCCTTCCCTCCTTTCTTTCCTCCCTCCCTCCTTCCTTCTTTCCTCCCTCCCTTCTTCCTTCCTTCCTTTCTTTCTTTCTTTCTTTCTTTCTTTCTTTCTTTCTTTCTTTCTTTCTTTCTTTCTTTCTTTCTTTCTCCTTTTCTTCCTTTCCTTTACTTCTTTCTTCTTTCCTTTCTTTCTTCCCTCCTCCCTTTCTTCCCTTCCCTCCCTTTCTTTCCTTCCCTTCTTTCTTTCCTCCCTCCTCCCTCCTTTCTTTCTTCTTTCTTTCTTCCTTCCTTCCTTCCTTCCCTTCTTTCTTTTTCCCTCCTTCCTTTCTTTCCTCCCTCCCTCCTCTCTTTCTTTCTTTCTTTCTTTCTTTCTTTCTTTCTTTCTTTCTTTCTCTTTCTTTCTTTCTTTCCTTTCTTTCCTTCCTTCCTTCCTTCCTTCCTTCCTTCCTTCCTTCCTTCCTTCCTTCCTTCTTCCTTCCTTCCCTCCCTCCCTCCCTCCCTCCCTCTCTTTCTTTCTTTCTTTCTTTCTTTCTTTCTTTCTTTCTTTCTTTCTTTCTTTCTTTCTTTCTTTTTTTCTTTCCTTCCTTCCTTTCCTTCCTTCCTTTTCTTTCTTTCCTTCCTCCTTTCTTTCCTCCCTCCCTCCTTCCTTCTTTCCTCCCTCCCTCCCTTTTCCGTCCTTTTTCCCTTTTTCTTTCCTTCCCTCCTTTCCTCCCCTCCCTTCCTTTCCTCCCTTCTTTCTTTTTTCTTTCTTTCTTTCCTCCCTCCCTTCCTCCCTTTCTTTCTTTCCTTCTTCCTTTCTTTCCTTCCTTCCTCCTTTCTTTCTTCTTTCTTCCTTTCTTTCTTTCCTTCTTTCCTCCCTTTCTTTCTTTCTTTCTTTTTTTCTTTCTTTCTTCTTTCCTCCCTCCCTCCCTCCCTCCCTCCCCCCTTTCTTTCTTTTTCTTTTTTCTTTCCTTCCTTCCTTCCTTCCTTCCTCCCTCCCTTCCTTCCCTCCCTCCCTCCTCCCCCCTCTCAAGCTTTCAGCCTCCCACTCCGCTCTGCCTGGGGGACGAGGCCTGCTGGGACCCCACGGAGAACAGCAGCTGCTCCCCCCCCACCCCAAAGCTGCCTTCCCTCTTCCCTCCTCCTGGCTGGGGAATTCTGGGCGGTGAAGGCCGAGGTCGGTGGAGACCCTGGAGGACGGGGGGGGCGAGTGACGTCATCCTCCCGGCTGAGAGGCGCTGCGGGTCCTCCGACCGGCTCCCCTCCTGCCCAGGGCGACGAAGGAAGCGGCAGGAGCGGAGACCCTCCAGAGAGCGGAGGCTGCGTTCAGACGACCCGCCTTCCCCCCCTCAGACGCGCGTCAGCTCCGCGCTAAGAAACGCCGGGATAACAGCGAGCGGGGCTGGGCTCCCTCTGGGCCCGAGACTGGCTCCGGGGAGGCAGCCTTGGGGGCCTTTAACCAGCTCCTGGCGGGGGCCCTGTTGGGTAAACCAGGTTTAAAGGTGGCTTGCCTCCCTCGCAGGACGGCTGGGAGTGGGGGGGACCAAGGAAGGGAGTCAGGCCAAGGAGGGACCCCAAGGAGGGCTGGACTACAGCTCCCATCATCTAGCAGTCCAATGCAGAGAGAGTGTTCCCGTAGCTAAGAATGGGAAGGCTTCCCTCGAGGCCATCCAGTCCAACCCCTGCTTGGTCCCAGGAAGCCAAGAACGGCATCTCTGCAGCCCATAGGGGGGGGGACCAGCCCCCCTCCTCCTGTCTCGATCACGTGTCCCTCAACCCCGCGTGCTTTCCCACCGCCCCTTCAACTTTGGAGAGCAGCAGGTGGGACGGTGGGGCAACCTCCCACATCCAGGTTGGCTTCCCTGAGCCCTGCCGGCTTCGGGGGCAGAGCGAAGGTCCCGCGTGCCGTGTGTGAACGTACCTTGATGCAGGCATCCTCCTCGCTTGGAGGGCGGGGGGGGGGGGGCAGCTACCCTTGTGGCTTCGAACCCCCCACCCCCCCACCTCATTTTCAGGGGGTCTCAAAATAGGGTGCCGCCTCAATGGGGAGACAGCATTTAAAAAAAAAACAACCCAGTTTTTTTTCCTTTTCCATCACACACACACACACATACACGCACACAGCCCTTCCTCAGCCTCTGCCCCCAAACTCTCCTGCGGGGCTGCCCCCTCCCGCCCCCTCCATTAGCCCCCCGTCCCAGAACCGCCTCCCCAAGAAACAGCTTGATGGGCGCAGGGCGCCTTTGCTGCCCCTGAGGGGGGCTTCAAGGGGGCCGTTCGGGGCCCTTCCCTCCCCCGGGGTTGGAACCAGGGAGAGAGGAGGGGGCTCCGGCGGCGGCTCAGCCCCCTCCCCCCCTTCCCAGGAACGGCGGGGCATTTCCAGGCGCTCCAGAGGCGCGGGAAAGGGGTCGCCGGTCCGTTCCCCAGGCTTGGAAGAAGGACGCCCCCTACTCCCCGCCTCCACCCCTCCACCGGGCCGCGGGCCGCTCTTCCTCCCGAGCCCCGGAGGCGGGAGAGAGCGGATGCCGACGAAAGGAGGGTAGGAGCGGGGCCAGCCGCCGCCAGCGGCGCCCAAAAAGGGCAAGTAGAAGAGCCTCCGCGTTCCAGGGCAGTGTACCCTCCCCCGGAATGGCAGATCGGATTTCATTGCACCCAAATGAATCCGCAACTCCCTAGAACGGGGGGTGTCTCCCAAACTTGGCCCCTGGAAGACTTGTGGAGACCCCCCGTTCTAGGGAGTTGCGGATTCATTTGGGTGCAATGAAATCCGATCTGCCATTCCGGGGGTGGGGGTACACTGCCCTTGAACGCAGAGGCTCTCTACCTGCCTAGAACGGGGTCTCCCCAAACTTGGCCCCTGGAAGACTTGGGGACGTCAAGTCCACAAGGCTTCAAAGGGCCAAGTTTGGGAGACCCCCTTCTAGAAGGATCTCTGCCCTAGAAGTACCCCCAAAATCGCGGTGGGAAACCCCCTCCACTTCAGCCCGGTGATTGACTCTACACCCGCCTCCCACGCCCCCAACACCCCACTCCCACGGTTCTCCCGAGGCGGCCCCTGTCCCCTCCCGTCCCGCTCCCGACTGACCTGCGGTCCCGGCGGCCGCGCAGCTCCTTTCCCTGCGCTCCGGGCCGCGCGCTCAGCCGGCGGCTCGCTCGGGCTCGCCCACCCGGGCGGCCCCGCTCAAGGGCCGGCCTCGCCTGGGGCGGGGAGGGAGGCGAGGGGGGCCTCCGCGGCGGTCCAAGGCCATCCTGGGCAGGTCGCGTGGACGGACGCTCGTGGGCGCCTCCTCTGGGGAAGCCTCGCCGCCTTTACTCGCCTCCCCGCGGGGGTGAGTTGCGCGGCCGGGGCGCTTTTTCTGCCGCCTCGGACGCGGCTCCCCCGAGGAACTTTCAATCCCGCCCTTGACGACCCCTCCCCACCCAACGCCGATGGGGAGAAGTTGGAAGGAGCCGGAGAAAGTTGTTTCTGGTTCTGTCTGGGTCCCAAATGGGGAGGTGGGCGGGCTGTGCTCTCCATCCTCTCTGGATGCAAAAAACCCCCACCCGTTTTGGGGACGCCCTCTCCCCAATTCCCCCCCATGGGGGTCTTGCTGTCAGCAAAGTCACCCCTTCTCCCCGCCCGCCTTGGGGCAGCATTCCCCGCCTCCCCTTGGCCCGGCTGGGCTTCTCAGGGGGGCCTGGGCAGCTGTGCCCACAATAGGATGGGGAGGGGCGGGGGAGGCGAGAGGCTGAATAGGGGAGAGGCCGCCTTCCGTCCCCGCGCGAGGAGGAGGAGGAGAAGGAGGGAGACCCCCCCAAGCCACCCAGGGAGACGGGGGTCGCCCGTTACCCTGGAGATGGGAAGGGATGCCAAGGAAGGGCGAGGGGCACCTTAGGACCACCCCTCCCGCAGGGTTGGGGAGCAGCCACCCCGGGCCCCGGTGGGTTTGTGGGGGGGGGAGGGTAGGGGGACCAGCCCCGCCTCGCATCCCCTTTTATGCCCGCTTCGGTTGCCCCGGGTGACGAGGCGGTGAATGGGAGGTATGGGGAGCCGGCGGCTTCAAACGGGGGCCAGAGAATGGAGACCCCGGGCTAATCCGGGCTCCCCTCCCGCCTTCCCCCCCACCCTCCTCACCCCCGTGCTCTGCCCGCCCCCTCCATTCATCCCGGACAGAAAGAGAGGCGGCCAGGCATTCTTCCCGAGTGTGTGTGGGGTGTGTGTGCGGAGAGTGCATGTTCCAATTTTGGGGAGGAGGGAAGGGGAGGGAGGACGGAGCAGTCCCCCCACTCCAGTTCCAGTGGGACTGTGGGCTTCTTCTTAAACCCAATCCATACACACACACACTCTCCAATTCCTTTCAGGCTGCCTCTCCTTGGCGTGGCTGGTCCCCTCTACCTTTTCCAGCTCTCTGTGCCAGGCAGAAGTACCACCGGTGAGGTTTTCCTCACTTTTAAGAAGAACCCCCCCTCCACGAAAATAGTTTGTAGGGTGTGTCCGCTCTGCAAAAGGGTTCGATCTGTAAAGGACCAGGCTGAATAGTCAAGACCTTGTTGATGATCCAAACTCTGTCAAGGACCTTGGAGGACTCATCTCTAATGACCTAAGTGCTAGAGCCCACTGTAACTACATAGCCAAAAAGGCGTTAAGAGTTGTTAAACTAATCCTGCGTAGCTTTTTCTCCGGTAATATCACACTACTAACTAAAGCATGCAAAACATTTGCTAGACCAATACTCGAATACAGCTCAGCAGTGTGGAACCCACATTACGTATCTGATATTAGCACAGTTGAGAAAGTCCAGAAATATTTCACAAGAAGAGTTCCCCGCTCCTCTACTCGTTGCAGAATACCTTATGCCACCAGACTTGAAATTCTAGACCTAGAAAACCTTGAATTACGTCGTCTTCGGTCTGATCTAAGTATAGTATATAAAATCATACACTGCAACGTCCTACCTGTCAATGAACAGCTTCAACCGTAACAACACAAGAGCAAACAATAGCTACAAACTCAAGGTTGATTGCACCAAACTTGATGGCAGGAAATATGCCTCACCCCCTCCTGCCACGCAACCCCCAGTAATCCTTTCGGCGAACATTTCTCAGTGTGCCTGCATCCCCAGCCCAGCTCTCAGTAATCCCCCCCCGGGCCCCCCCCCCCCCCCCCACAGAGAAGGACACGGACGCACTCCCAGAGGCCCCCCCTCAGCCTCCAGGAAGCCACGGAGGGGAAGGCCACTGGCCGGTTCGGGACGCCGTACCCCCAATACGGCAATGATGGGCTGGTAGAGGAGGAAGAGCAGCAAAGCCCCTGCTGGGTTGGGGAGGGGCTTAGAAATTGCCCACATTCTTGCCAGGGGACCCTCCAGGAGGGGGCTGCGTTCCCAGGAGTCTCCGGGTAGGACCAACCCTCCCCGTGTAGATCCCAGAGGGGGGACACTCCCGCCGGGAGACTAAGGAAGGGACCCTTAGCCAGGAGGCTCCTCCATTTCTCCCAGCATCCCTTGGGGGTCTCTCAGTGCCCCCTCCCCAGGAAAGCCAAATTACAGGCCCCCCCGAGAACGCTGCCACGGAGGCCTCCTTGCCCCTGATGCCAGGCCTGGCATCGGGACCAGCCTTCCCAACACACCAGCCGGCCCTCCAACTGGGCAGCCAGCCAGGGGTCCCCAGCTGATTCTGGAGATATGACTTGGGGAGGGGATTTTTTGGGGGCGGTTGGTCATCGGGGTGTTTGCATCGTCCAGCCACGTTTTTGAGCCGAGTTGTTTATAAGGGCAGTAACGGTCAGCGATATTCAAGAGCAGGGTCTCCCAGCTTGGCCACTTTAAGACGGGTGGACTTCAACTCCCAGAATTCCTCAGCCAGCAACGCGTTGCTGGCTGAGGAATTCTGGGAGTTGAAGTCCACCCGTCTTAAAGTGGCCAATGCTGGGAGACCCCTTCAAGAGGGCCCAGAGGGGTAAGCGGGTGGGTGGTCTCCCCCCAAGACCCCTTGGAAAAAGCTGCTTTCCGGCTCTCCTTCCACTTCCAGCCCCCCCCCTTGTTAAGCCCACCACTCCTGTCTCCCTGGGCTAGTCCCTCTGTGAGTAACTCATTCGTGGCTCCCCCGGACTGGCCAAGGAGATGGCGTCCTCTCCGAAGCCTTCCGTCGGACACCAACCCGGTGGTCAACTCATAAAATATTTCTCGGGTCTTTTTAAGAGTTGCCGTAACAGAAAGGGAGAGGGGAGCAATGCGGCAGCATGGAAACCGAAAGTGAATAGTTTTTCCAAAGATAGTAACTAGGAGACGGAAGTTTGTGCCGTGCAAAATTCGAACGGGAGAGCCCTGATGGATGACTCTGGGCTATGGAGCTATCCCATTGGAGAATAGGAATTGTGATACACCCAGAGGGTGAAGGGAAAGCCAGGGTCAAGGGTGACAATGAACGATGGTGCCTCAGACTTGGCTGCACCCTATCACCGTCTCTTCGGGACAGTTTGGGTCCGTTGGGACCGTCCAGAGGCAAAGATATTGGCTGCAATCTCAGACCTTCGAGATTGCATGCCGTACCGTCTCGACGTCAGTTCCGCCCTCCCACCCAGGCAGTGCTAAGCATGTTAACTCCCCATAAATCCTTTGGAAGTTTTGCTTGATGATTTCAATGGGGGGTCACTGCGGGAATCCCTCTTTTTTTTTTTTCAGCTGAAGTCTTGATTATTCAGAGTGGAAAAAAAACACCTTTATTTAAATTCCACTGATTGCTCGATCAATCCACAGGTGAATATAAAACTCCTCGCCACCAGCAGCCTGAAACAGCAATTGCACCCCTCGGCAGGGATGGGTGGGGGGTAGGCAGGTGAGCCTTGTCAGGAAGAGCCCCCCCTCCCTTCCGTAAAAGTCCAGGGCCCATCCTTCACGCCCCCCGGGGCAGCGACAGGCATCAGCGGAGCACCAGGTCTGTCCATGGAGTGCAGTGTCTACCGAAAAGAGGGCCGAGAGTCCTTCCTGGAAGTGTATGTTCGCGAAGGTCTCTCCCCCAGCAGGGGGCAGCAGAGGCTCAGATGAAAAGGCCCCCTGGTGGAGGAAGAGGAGGTTGTCAGGGGAAGGAAGATCAATGTGCTGGATCACCTCCCCATATCCCCCCCCCCAAGCCAGCCCTACCTGTCACTTCCAGGCTGGCTCCCGTGATATATCGGCTCTCGTCCGAAGCGAGGAAGGCACAGACGTCGGCCACATCTGGGGGGAGGAGGAGGAGGGGAGGTCAGAGTGAGGCCCGGAAGGCAGAGCCCGCCTCAAGGTGCCCAGAGAGGCTCAAGCCAGTCCTTGCCAACTGGGCCACCAAAGCCAGCTGTGAGGTCTTTGAAGGAGCCCAGAAGCCCCTTTAAGACTGGTGGACTTCAACTCCCAGAATCCCCTGGCACTCATTGCCACTTGATTTGTCCACTATTGCCCCAGATCAGAGATCTCCAAACTTGGCCACTTTAAGACGGATGGACTCCAACTCCCACAATTCTCCAGCCAGCTTTGCTGGCTGAGAATTGTGGGAGTTGAAGTCCACCCGTCTTAAAGTGGCCAAGTTTGGGGACCCTGTTCTATTCTTAGGAAGAAACTTCTGAAAAACTGTGGAAAGCGGGCTCGGTGTTGCATCTAGTTTTGGTCCCCACACTAAAAAAAAAAAAAAAAGATCTTTTTAATTGGTTTGTTCTTTTTTCCCTGTAAAAGTTGGAATGGAAAAAGTAAACATTGGATAAGATAGGAAGTTGAGTGTAAAAAAAATGAATATATCACTATCGTCATATTTGCACGTAAAAGGGATGACCTGGAAATAGGTTGTCCGCTGAAAAAGAGCCTTTTTAGTATTTGCAGTGTGAAAAATGGAATGAAACTTGTTTTTGTTTTTTTTTAAAAAAAGATCTTGAGATTCTTAGAAAAAGTGCAGAGAAGAGTAAACCAGGAGGATGAACAGGGCTGGGATTCTACCAGTTCACACCTATTCGCTAGAACCGGTTGTTAACCTTCTAAGCAGTTCGGAGAACCGGTTGTTAGAAGAAATTACAGGGCTAATCCTGTAAGGAAGGCAGGAAGGAAACATTCTGGTGTTGCTTACAGAAACTGCCTCTCCGTTAACCCTTATTGCATTCTTGGCAGGACTAGACTTCCTGTCTCAGGAACTTCTCTGGAGTTTTCCCCCCTCCTTTGCTGGAACTTTGCTTGTGTGGAGGGACCGTTCAAAGTTACAACGGCACTGAAAAAAGTGACTTATGACCCTTTTTCACACTTACGACTGTTGCAGCATCCCCACAGTCACGAGAGGCCAGGCAAGGAGAGGCCTCATGTGGTGATGTTGAGTTGGCCACGCCCAGCCAATCACATGACCACCAAGCCATGTCCACCCAGTCACCTGACCACCAAGCCACGCCCACAGGACCAGTTGTTCAAAATTGGAATCCCACGGTCTAATGATGAGGGGACTGGAGACTAAAACATACGATTGACGGTTGCAGGAACCGGGCCTGGCTAGTGTAGTGAAGAGAAGGACCAGGGGAGACATGATAGCGGTCTTCCAATATTTGAGGGGCTGCCCCAGGGAGGAAGAAGGGGTCAAGCTATTCTCCAAGGCCAGACAGGGCATCATGGATGGAAACTGAACAAGGAGAGATTCGACGTGGAAATAAGGAGAAACTTTCTAATAGTGAGAACCGTCAACCCATGGAGTAGAAGTTGCCCTTGGAAGTTATGGGAGCTTCATCCCTGGAAGCTTTGAAGAAGAGACTGGACTGCCCTCGGTCAGAAATGGGGTAGGGTGGGGTTGGAGTAGATCAGGGTCTCAACCTTGGCCCCTTGAAGACTTGTGGACTTCAACTCCCAGAATTCTAGGAGTTGAAGTCCACAAGTCTTCAAGTGGGCCAAGGTTGGAGACCCTGACTAGATGACCTCCAAGGTCCCCTCCCAACTCCTGATTTTCTTCGGTTCAAGAGTTCAGCACCCTGGGTGGACCGAGAGGGAAGGGAGCCAGGCCTTTGGGCCTCTCCTCCTTGCTGGGCCCATCTCTTCTGGGCCCCATGGGACATTTTGTGGGGGGAAAGGGAGGTTGGGGCGGCCGAGGCAGAGAGGACCTTCGCCGAGGGCCCCCCCAGGCCCAGATTGTTAGGAATATGAGTCACAGCTAACAGGTATTTGGGTTAGAGATATATAAACCAGGATAGACCTTTTTAATGCTGTCTCTTTTAAGAGCATGCTAAAAACTGCAATTGGGTGTGGTTACTCAAACGGCCAAAAGATGGAGCCAGAGACCTGGGTTGTTTTAGTCTTAGTCTTTAATCTCAGAAGAGTGTGTGTCTCAGTCTCTGTTTCCTTCTGTTGGAAAGCATTGCCGTTCCTCCATTTTTCCTAATTGACTGATATTTCTGGATTTAATGTCAGTCTTGTTAGGGATAACATTGTTTACCCTAACTGGTTTGGGTAAAAATAATAAATAAGTTATCATGGTTTGTTGGTTAAAGTATGTGTAACTTTAACTACAAGAATGTAATTAAGGGTGTGGTTGTAAAAGCACCATAAAAGAAGCAAGTCAATTGCAGCTCTCTCTCTCTGGCTTAATGATACCTAATTACTGGATGGATTGATGACTGCGTTTTTCCTTACTGGAACGGAGGAGAGAAAGGAGTGTTGATTTCTCAACGGAGAGAAGAGATAATACGGACTGATTTATAGTAAGTGAACTGACATTGCCTATCCTCGACTGGACTGACGGAAATGATACATGACTAATGGACCGTTTATTTTGACTATGCTATAATTCATAATGGAATAAACTATATTTTTGATAGCACAAGCGTATCAGTAAATATAAACTTATCTCACACATTTACCTGTCTGCCTATCTGACTACGCTACACATTCTGTTTAGTTTGTTTTCCTTAACACTCGTTGGGGAATTCAGGCTTAACAAGTCTGATACTGAATTTTTTTTGGACACTGGACTTTGTTATTGGATTATCCCTGGATTTGAAAAACTGACTGATTTTACCTGTAAATGTCTTTGGACTGCTTGTTTTGGACTTTGCTTAAACCTTTATGGAAAGTAAAAAAACCCTACATTTACTGTACAGCCTATCTGTGTGCTGTGTGTGTGTATTATTCAAACACTTCTCTCAAATACGTCTCCCTGTACGCGCTCATTCTCCTAACGGGGAATTACCTCAACACAGATCACAAGGGGGGAGGGAGAGCTTCTCCTGAGCGACACTCTGCGTATGAGCAGAGGCACCCTTTCCCTCCAGTTTCGCACCCCAGCCCCCAATCAATGAAGAGCAGCTGGACAAAGGCCTCACCTTCGGGCTCCCCCAGGCGTCCCATCGGCACCATCGCAGCGAACTGGGGGGGGAGGGAAAAAAACGAAAGGAAATGGGCCACGTCTCTTGTACAGGCCCCGCCCCACATACCGACCCCCCCCGGCCGAGGATCTGCAGGAGGCGCTGACCTTATCCAGGACTTTGGGGGGGACCTTGTCCGTCATGGGGGTGCGGATGAACCCGGGCACAACGGTGTTGCAGCGGATGCCGTACCTGGGCCAAGGAAACGGAGGAGGAGGAGGAGGAGGAGGAAGAGGAGGGACAAAAGCACCGGTGTGAATCCAAGCCTTCGTCTTCGTAGAGGGCTGGGCCTTGTGGGGCTTCGAGCCGTCCCTCTAATGCAGGGGTCTCCAACCTGGGCCCCTTGCAGACTGATGGACTTCAACTCTCACTCAGCCAGCAAAGCTAGTCTCCAAAGCCAGGGGCAAGGGGAGGAAGAGGTCCCTTGAGCATGTGCCGAGTGCACTGAAGAGTTCTCAATACAGGCCTCTGGCTAGTCACTGATTAGATGGATTGGCTGGTCCGATCTATATCAGGGGTCTCCAACCGTGGCCCCTTGGAGACCGGGGGGGGGGGGGACTTCAACTCCCAGAATGCCTCAGCCAGCAGAGCTAGTCTCCAAAGCCAGGAGGAATTCTGGGAGTTGAAGTCCCCTCGGTCTGAAAGGGACCACGGTTTGGGGGGGACCCCTGCTCTACAAGCAGGCCCCCGTTGGAGTTCGGGCCGTCCTCAACGTTACGACGGGTTCATTTAGTGGCCAAAGTTACAACGGCCCTGAAAAAAACCCCGCCTTAGGACCATTCTCCGCCTGCTTAGCACCTCCAGGGTCGCTCCATCCAAATTGAGAGGCTCGGCAATGGAGGAGGAGGAGGGGAGCCCCACCAAGCTCAAGGGGGAGGGGGCCCCCAATTCCCTCCCCCACCCCCAGAGGGAGGCTCACCTGGCCAGCTCCTTGGCCGCCGTCTTAGCCAGGGCCTCCACCCCTGCCTTGGAAGCTGCGTAGTTCACCTGGCCCAGATTCCCCACCTGGCCGAGGGAGAGAGAGAGAGAGAGAGAGAGAGAGAAGGTGGGGAGGGGGCCGCCTGGCAGAGAGAGAGGGGCCCAGCCTCTCACACCCCCCCCACTGCCCTGCCAGGAAGCCTCCCCCCCCCACAGGAAGCGACGGCGGCTGTACCTTCCCCACCACGCTGCCCAGGTGGACGATGGAGCCTCCGCTAAGCCCGCTCTCCACCAGCGCCTTGGCCACGGCCTGCGTCACCAGGAAGGCGCCCTGCCAGGAGGGAGAGAGAGAGAGAGAGAGGGTGGGGAGGGAGAGGGAGGTCCTTGGTGGGCTCTGGGCTTCCTAGGGATTGGGATGGGATGGGACGGAGACTAGGAGAAGATGAGATCAGGATAGGGGGAGGCTAGAAGATAGAGAATGGAACAGAATATAGAGTAGGATAGAATTAGAATGATAGATAGATAGCATAGAACATAGAATAGAAAACAGAATAGTATATAGAATAGAAAATAGAATATAGAATATAGAATAGAAAACAATAGAATATAGAATAGAAAACAGAATAGTATATAGAATAGGAAAGAGAATATAGAATAGAAAACAATAGAATATAGAACAGAACATAGAATAGGAAAGAGAATATAGAATATAGAATAGAAAACAATAGAACATAGAATAGAAAACAGAATAGTATATAGAATAGAAAATAGAATATAGTATATAGAATAGAAAACAATAGAATATAGAATAGAAAATAGAATAGAATATAGAATAGGAAAGAGAATATAGAATATAGAATAGAAAACAATAGAACATAGAATAGAAAACAGAATAGTATATAGAATAGAAAATAGAATATAGAATAGAAAACAATAGAATATAGAATAGAAAATAGAATAGAATATAGAATAGGAAAGAGAATATAGAATATAGAATAGAATGTAGAAAACAGAATAGAAAATAGAACAGGAAATAGAATAGAATAGAATATAGAATAGAATACAGAATAGAAAATAGAATAGAATAGAATATAGAATAGAATACAGAATAGAAAACAGAATAGAAAATAGAAGTGTCAGCCTTCAAGATCTTCCTCCTTTCCTTTGCTTCTTTCTGGCTGTCATGAAGGGGGAAATGTATGGGACGTGAGCTGAAAGTGTTGCTAACTGATATTGTATAAACTGGGGAGGGTTTCTATTTCTTGCTTAGCTTTCTCTTCTCTGCACAACTGCAAACCTTTATCTGACTAAGCCAAGGTCAACTAATCATCACCACTGGAGATGTGCCCATGATGAAGTTCACAACTTTTAATTGGAAGAACCGTTTGGAACTGTTGGGGGTGGGAACATTTCGCTCCCTTGATATATGTGATGTGCGTGCCTATTTCCCCAGATTCAGAATTTTCTTGTTGCTACCACTTAACTTCCAGTAAAAGATGTCTTTTCTCTAATCACAAGTGTAAGTATTTCTTTCTTGGATTTTGAACGGAGCACCAGCTGACAAGAATAGAAAATAGAATGTAGAATAGAAAACAGAATAGAATATAGAATAGAATAGAAAATAGAATAGAATAGAAAATAGAATGTAGAATAGAAAATAGAATAGAATAGAAAATAGAATGTAGAATAGAATAAAGAATATAGACTATAAAATAGCATAGAATATAGAATAGAGTAGAATATAGAATAGAATAGAATGTAGAATAGAATAAAGAATATAGACTATAATATAGAATACAGAATAGAATGAAGAATAGAATAGAAAACAGAATAGACTATAAAATAGAATAGAATATAGAATAGCAAATAGAATAGAAAACAGAATAGAATATAGAATAGAATAAAGAATAGAATAGAATAGAAAATAGAATAGAATAGAAAATAGAATGTAGAATAGAATAAAGAATATAGACTATAATATAGAATAGAATATAGAATAGAATACAGAATAGAATAAAGAATAGAATAGAATACAGAATAGAATATAGAATATCAAATAAAATAGAAAACAGAATAGAATATAGAATAAAGAATCGAATAGAAAATAGAATAGAAAACAGAACAGAATATAGAATAGAAAATAGAATGTAGAATAGAATAAAGAATATAGACTATAAAATAGACTATAATATAGAATAGAATAGAAAATAGAGTAGAATATAGAATAGAATAGAATGTAGAATAGAATAAAGAATATAGACTATAATATAGAATAGAATACAGAATAGAATGAAGAATAGAATAGAAAACAGAATAGACTATAAAATAGAATAGAATATAGAATAGCAAATAGAATAGAAAACAGAATAGAATATAGAATAGAATAAAGAATAGAATAGAATAGAAAACAGAATAGAATATAGAATAGAATAAAGAATAGAATAGAATAGAAAATAGAATGTAGAATAGAATAAAGAATGTAGACTATAATATAGAATACAGAATAGAATAAAGAATAGAATAGAATACAGAATAGAATATAGAATAGCAAATAAAATAGAAAACAGAATATAATATAGAATAAAGAATAGAATAGAATATAGAATAGAAAACAGAACAGAATATAGAACAGAAAATAGAATGTAGAATAAAGAATAGAAAATAGAATGTAGAATAAAGAATAGAATAGAATAGAAAGTAGATTAAAGAATATAGACTATAATACAAAAAAAGAGGCAAGCAGGAGGAGGAAGGGGAGCGGAGGAGGCCAGAAGGCCAGAGAAGGAGATCGGGATGGAGCAGAGGGCTGGAGAGGAGAGGGAACTAGGAACAGGGATAGAATCCGGAAGGGACCCCCAGAGGCCATCTAGCCCAGCCCCCAGCCCAAGCAGGAGCCTCTCCCCCCCCAGCCCAGGCCATTGCCTCCCCCAGCCTCTCTCCGAGGGACACGTGGGGGGGGTTGAGGCGGCGTCGGCACCTTCAGGTTGACGCTCAGGACGGCCTGGAAGGCGGCCTCGCTCTGCCGCAGCAGGAACTCGTCGCGCGTGATCCCCGCGCAGTTCACGCAGACCGTGGGCGGCCGGGAGAAGCGCGCCTGCGCAGAAAGGAGGGGGCGGGGGTGAGGAGGAGGAGCCCGGCGGTGGTGGGGGTGCCCGGGCCACGCCCCTCGCCCGGAAGCCACGCCCCCTCCGCACCTGCAGCCCCCGCAGCAGCTCCGCCACGCTCTCGGCGCAGCTCACGTCCACCCGCGCGGCCCGGTGGTCCCCCGGCGGCATCGCCCGCAGCGTCTCGCCCGCCGCCGCCTCGTCCACGTCCGCCGCCGCCACCGTGGCGCCTTCGCGGGCCAGGCGGAGGCTCACCGCCCGCCCGATGCCGCTCCCGGCCCCTGAAGAGACGGGAGGGAGGAGACCCGTCAGGCCCGGCCCGGGACTTTCTCCCCTGCCCCCCTCCCGCCGCACCGACAGCCCCACCCCCCTCCCCGCACCGGTGACCAGCGCCAGCACCCCGCGGAGCCTCAGGTGCGCCGCCATGGCCGGAAGCCCCTTCCCGGAAGTGGGCGGCGATCTAGGCGGCGCTCTCGGTCTTCCAGAGGGAGCGGAGGGATGCGCAGGCGCAGAGCGAGCAAGCTTCTCCCGCCCGGAGATTTCTCGCCTTCCTTTGGTGCCAATCCCGCACTTAGCGCTGGGAGAGGGAGGAGGAGACGGAAGAACACCTGGCGCAGCTGCTTGCAGGGCCCCTCCCCGGGGCAGACACCCCCCTTTCCAGGCTAGGCCTTGCCTTGCATAGAGGGCACCTATGGTCACAGGGGCCTCCAAACTGGGCCCCCTTTAAGACTGGGGGGACTTCAACTCCCAGAATTCCTCCTGGCTTTGGAGACTAGCTCTGCTGGCTGAGGCATTCTGGGAGTTGAAGTCCGCTGGTCTTAAAGGGGCCCAGGTTGGAGACCCCTGATATAGATCAAACAAGCCAATCAAATCTATTACTACCAACAGGCCTGCCTTCAGAACTCTTCAGGGCACTCGGCACATGCTCAAGGGACTTCTTCTTCCCCTCCCAACCTGCTCCTGGGTTTGGAGATTAGCTTTGCTGGCTGAGGGCATTCTGGGAGTTGAAGTCCGCTGGTCTTAAAGGGACCCAGGTTGGAGACCCCTCATACAGATCTCAAACAAACCAATGCCTTCAGAACTCTTCAGTGCACTCAGCACATGCTCGACAGACCTTTTCTCCCCCTCCCAACCTGATCCTGGGTTTGGATAGCTTTGCTGGCTGAGGGCATTCTGGGAGTTGAAGTCCGCCAGTCTTCAAGGGGCCCAGGTTGGAGACCCCAAGGTCCAGCCCTACTGTCCATAACCATGGCGGGCGTGGAGCCCAGAGGGAGGGGCGGGAGAAGCTGTGCAGGACTGACTCCCAGCCTGGCTGGGTTGACCGGCAGTCCTCGAATTCACGGGAATTGAACCCCAAACTTCCTGTTAACGGACACACCAAGTTTTTGCCCCGCTTTCTGACCTTCCCCGCCACGTTTATTAAGCTGCAATGGATAAAAAAAAAAAGTTAGCAGCCTGGTTGTTAAGTGAATCTGGCTTCCCCAAAGGGGGAAGAAGGGACACAGAGACGGCCGTAAACCCGCCAAGCATCTGCATTTCAACCCTGGGGAGGTTCCAACGGTTGTTGAGGGTGGAAAAACGGGTCAGAAATCCGTGCCGGTGCAGCCAAAGGAACGGACGGAAGTCAAGGACGGCCTGTATTGCGGAAGGAGCCCCTTTTCCCACGGGGCACCCCTTCCTTCCGAGGCCCGATGGCTCCTTTCCAACCTGAGGGCGAGGGCCCCTCGTGGGGCGGAGGAGACCTCAAGTGGGACAGCCGCGCCGCATCCCAACTTTCAAAGAAGGGCCTGTGGGCTCCGTGGGAGGAGCAGAACGAAGGAGCTGGAAGGGGTCTGGAGCCGAGGGGCGGGGCCGCATCTGAAGCCCAAGAACCACAGGAGAATCTTTTTCTTTGCTTTTTTTTTGAGTCAGGACGTCTTTATTGAAGTTGTTTTTATCTCCTCCTCCCCGCCTCCCGGAAGTGCAGCCGCTTGGCTGACCACGCAGAGCCACGTCTCCTTAAAGAGGAGGCCCGGAGCCGTTGGCAGCCTTCTGGGGGAGCCATCCTGCCGTTCCTTCCCCCCACATTTCTTCGGGTTACAAATCTTGCCCGATTCGACCCCCACCCTTATATAAAAAGATTATCAAAGAAATGTATGGCGGAACCTCCCTTCCCGTTCATTTTCTCTCTCTCTCTCTCTCTCTCTCACACACACACACACACACTGGTCACACCAGCTGCCCCCGAAAGCATGATTTTCATTTGCTCCCGGCCTCCCTGCCCCCTCCCTTAGCAGGCCAGGCGCGGGAGGAAGAGACGAGAGGACAGGAAGGGCCACCTGCGTTTGCGCCGTCCGGCAGGAAGGCAGAGGGAAGGGGGGGGCTGTGCAAATTCTCCCCCTGGAAGTGCCCACCCCCTTCTCTCTCTCTCTCTCACACACACACGCGTGTACAGTACAAGTGCACCACTTGCCAAGGTGCCCCGTGGGAGAGACAAGTTGGTCCCCTGGACGGCCAAGACCCATTTCCTGCTCCCGTCGCTGCCCTGGAGGACCGGAACGGACGGGCCTTTCGTGGAGTCCTCTGGAGAAGCGTGGCGGGAGTGGGGGTGTCACCCACCTGGGCAGGGGTGGCTTTCCTTACAGCGGCCTTTGCCTGCCACCGCCCCCGCCACCGCAGCCTCCTCTACTCGTTTGGGCGATGAAGACCATCATGACTACGCCGCCCAGCAGGCTGAGCACTTCCAGCAAGGACTGGACCGGACCGGATTCCTGCAGGAGCTCCGGGATGACGGAGACGGTGGCCACGTAGATGAAGCCGCCGGCCGTGAAGGGCAGGATCCAGGCGGTGGCCGCCTCGCCCACGCCCTCTGCCAGCAGGGAGCAGACGGTGCCCGCCAGCGCCCCCAGGGCCGTGACCAGCTGCAGCTTCATGGCCTGGGGGGGGAGGGAGAGCAGGCAGGTCAGCCAAGACCCTCCCCCTGCCCCTCTTTGAACCAAGGGGCCCTCGTGGCCACTACCACCCCGGGCCTTTGGGCCGGGGTCCTCCAAGTTAAGCCCCTCAACCCCTTCACCCACCTTCCGCTTCGTGCAGCCGGACTGGACGAGGATGGCGAAGTCGCCCACTTCGTGGGGCACCTCGTGGAGCAGGACGGTCAGGGTGGTGACGGCGCCGACGGTGCTGCCGGCCACGAAGGAGGCGCCCAGGGCCAGCCCGTCCGTGAAGTTGTGGGCGAAGTCGGCGGCCAGGTTGAGGTAGCCGGCCACACGCATGGCTAGAGGAGTGGAGGCGGGGGTCAACAAGGAGCAATGGGTCAAGCCCGGGCGCCCTGGCCGCACGAGCCCAGCCCAGCCAATCTCCGGATGGCCCCCTCACCCGACTGCGGAGGTGCCTCCGTCTTCCTGGCCGTGGGAGCGGCTGCTCTCCCTGCCGGCTCTCCGTCCCCCTCCTTCTCCCCTTCGTCATCGCTGCTCTTGGCCTTGGCGGCTGCAGGACAAGCGGAGGAGGAGGAAGAGTGTGAAGCCTGCGGGGGCAGCCCCCCTGCCGGGCCCCCACCTCTGCCCCAAATCTCCCAGGGATAGGAAGAGGTTTCACCCACCCGAACGAGGACGTGTGCGCTCCCATGCCAGCACCTAGAAGGCAATGCGCGCCCCCAGGCCCCCTGCGCATGTGCGCACAATCCCCTCCCACCGCCCTCTTACCTGCACTGCACACATGTGCGCCTCCCACCTGATTTCCGGGCCTTTACGGCCTCCCAGAGGCTCGAGGAAGCCTTTGCAGGCGGCGGGCCCATTTCATCCCTTCCGGTATTTCCGGAAATACCGGAAGGATGAAACGAGCCTGTTTTCCGGCCTCCAAAGGCTGCGAAGGCTTCCCTCGAGCCTCCGGGAGGCTGAAAAGGCCCGAAAATCAGCTGAGAGGCCCGTGCGCGTGCAGTGTTTGCCTGGGCCTCTGCCACAGGTTTGCCCTCACGGCCTTAGAGTCATATCCCGCTTCACGGTCTTCTTAAGCGGCGGACGGAGTCAGCCATCTTGCCTCCCCAACAATCTGGGCGCCTCCCTTTACTGACGCACGAAGGACGGAAGGCTGAGTCAACCGGGAGCCGGTCAGGATCGATACCTTCCCGCTTCCCGAGGGACCCACCTCCCCCTGCCCCCCGTCCCATGGGGCACAGCGCCCGAGCAGCCCTGGGGAGGGGTTGCCAGGGGGAGGCAGCCAGGAAGCCTGCCGCGGGCAGCCCTTAACCCACCGTGAGCGTGGCCGTGGCTGTGTCCGTGTCCCCCTTTGACGTGCCTGACGAACTTCTCCACCACCAGAAAGGCCACCAGGCCGCTCAGGACCCAGAGGCCGACGGCCATCGTGTGCTGGTGCTCCGGGCCTGGAAGGAGGGCGAGGCGGCAATCACGGAGGGGAGGGGTCTCTTTTCAAGGATTCCCCACCCCCACCCCATAAAAGAGAAGATCCCGCTCCGCTTGTCCCCTGGGAGAAAGGCGCCCCCTTTCAGCGAAGGGGAGGGGGAAGTCTCCCCTCTTCGGCCGCCTGGACCTTGCATGGACCCCCTACCTTGGTGGGAGTGGCCGTGGCCGGAGGGCCTGGCGTGGGAATGGCCGTGGCTGCCACCGCCTTCTTCTCCGTGAGGAGCATGGTGCTCTGCGGGGGGGGGAAGAGGGAGAGAAGCACCCGGTGTGGGAGGGGACCTCTCCGCCTGGGGAGGGGGGCTGCCTACCCACCCCATCCTCCCCTCCTCCCCCCAGGCCCTTGTGGCTCACCTGGGCAGCCTCCCTCCCTCCCTCCCTCCCAGGGGTGAGGGTGAGGGCCTGGGGAGGTGGACTCACCCAGGGCGTGGGGGATGAGGTGCAGGAAGGCGTCCCCAGGAGGCCCCGAGGCGAAGCCGAGGAGCAGCTTGAGCAGGGCCTGGTGCTGGGGGCTGTTGGACTCCACCGGGATGAGGAAGAGGATGAAGTAGGGGGCGGCGCTGATGAGGAGGGTCGCCCCCAGGGCCTGCGGGGGAGAGAGGGGGAGAGGAGAGAGTGGGGCAGGTGTCAGTCAGGGAGGGCAGCCCCGCCCCCTTTGGGAGAAAGCAAAGGGGGGAACGGTCCCCCAGGTCCACACACACACACACACACACTGGAGGCAACCAGGAGGGTGGTTTCAGCCCCTCCCCTCCTCAGAAAGGGCCTGGGAGGCTGTGCAGGGAAGCCCCCCCCATCATCCCTTGCGGGCCCTCTGCCCCACACCGGGGGTCCCTCCCCCTCCCACTGCAGGGGGGGGGTGTTGCGAGACAGCCTACAGGTGGCGCTCTCTCCATTAGGAGGCTGCGAGTTCGATCCTAGGCAGAGGCTAAGGTTTGGCCTAGGGGGGCTGGACTAGATGACCTCCCAAGGTCCCTCCCCCCTCTCGTTCGATCCTAGGCAGAGGCTAAGGTTTGGCCTAGGGGGCTGGACTAGATGACCTTCCAAAGATCCCTCCCCCTCTCGTTCGATCCTAGGCAGAGGCTAAGGTTTGGCCTAGGGGCTGGACTAGATGACCTCCAAAGTTACCTTCCCCGCATCTCGTTCGATCCTAGGCAGAGGCTAAGGTTTGGCCTAGGGGGCTGGACTAGATGACCTTCCAAAGATCCCTCCCCCTCTCGTTCGATCCTAGGCAGAGGCTAAGGTTTGGCCTAGGGGGCTGGACTAGATGACCTCCAAAGTTACCTTCCCGCATCTCGTTCGATCCTAGGCAGAGGCTAAGGTTTGGCCTAGGGGGCTGGACTAGATGACCTTCCAAAGATCCCTCCCCCTCTCGTTCGATCCTAGGCAGAGGCTAAGGTTTGGCCTAGGGGGGCTGGACTAGATGACCTCCAAAGTTACCTTCCCGCATCTCGTTCGATCCTAGGCAGAGGCTAAGGTTTGGCCTAGGGGGCTGGACTAGATGACCTTCCAAAGATCCCTCCCCCTCTCGTTCGATCCTAGGCAGAGGCTAAGGTTTGGCCTAGGGGGCTGGACTAGATGACCTTCCAAAGATCCCTCCCCCTCTCGTTCGATCCTAGGCAGAGGCTAAGGTTTGGCCTAGGGGGCTGGACTAGATGACCTCCCAAGGTCCCTTCCCCACTCTCGTTCTTATTCTCCGCCTTCTCCGTGGACTCACGTAGCTCCACAGCCAGAGGGGCTCCAGCTTCTCCCTCCTCCCGGCGGAGGCTCCGGGGCCGGGCGGCCCCCCGTGGGAGTGGCCCTGGGGGTCTCCCGGGCCGGGCCCGTGCCAGATGTGCTCGTGGCTGTGTCCGTGGCAGCCGGCGCCGTGGCCTCCGTGGTGCGCGTGCGCGTGCCCGTGCTGGGCGGAGGCGGCCCAGACCAAGGCCGCGCAGACCGCCAGGGTCGCCGCCGCCGCCCCCTTCGGAGCCCTCCGCCGCCGCTCATCGCCATCGCCCTGCCGGGGTGGAAAGGCGCCTTAGCGGGGCTCCGGGCTCCGTTTTTCCCCGCTGCGGCGCCCGGGAGGCCAGCATCGCCCCGGTCCCCTGCGCCACTCCCGCCTCCGCTCGGCCCGGACTCTATGGCCGAGCGCCCCCTCCGGGGGTCCCTCTGCGCCCGCACTCTATGGCCCCCGCGGGACCCTCAGGCTCACCCGGCTCCGAGAGACGCGCCGGGTTTACAACAGACGTGGCACCCAGGCCCCGCCCACCGCGGCAAACCCTCGCGAGAACGTTCCCCCAGACACACTTCTGTCCCGCCAGCCTCCGATATGGCGCCGCGGAGCGCCCGCCCGCGACCATCATGGCGGCGAGGTCTTGCGGCTGCGCCGCGGAGGAAAGTGAAGGCCCGCCCTCAGCAAAGATGGCCGCCGCCCGGCCTTTACGAGGGGCGAAGTGGACTTTTTCCCCTCGTGAGCCTTCCCAGTTCCGGCCACTCCGCTCTGGGCGGCACCGGAAGGCCGCTCGGGCGGTGGGGGGACGGGAACTCCAGACAGGCCGCCGCCCGAGCCAGTGGGGAGAGGAAAGTGGGGAGTGGGGTCGCGTCTGGAGTGGGGGGCGCTCAGGCCTGCCGCGGGGCACGACGGGAAAGCCCGGCTGGGCCAATCGGAGGGCGTGGACGCGGGGCATGCCGGGAGTCTGGCCAAGGCCGGGGAGCCGCGCCGAGAGGCTCGCGGTGCATGGTGGGTAGGCGGCGGCGGCGGCGCCGGCGGGGCGGGGGCGCGGAGTCCGGGCGCCCGGCGGGACCGAGCGCGGCCATGGGGGACGCGGGACGGGGAGGAGGAGGAGGAGGAGGAGCAGGTACGGGCCCCGCGGGAGGGGGGGCGGCGGCGTCCCGGCGGAGGTTCCTCGGGAGGGCGGCGGGGCGGCGTCCCGGGGCTTCCGTCCCGTTCCCTCCCGGGACCCGAGCGGAGCCTCCCTGGGGCGGGCCGAGCGGAAGCTCTTCCCGTGGGACGCCCCGACCCGAGAGAGGCTCTTCCCGGGGACGGAGGCCCGCCGGTGCCTCCTCCCCCCCCCCCCGCCATCCCGCAGCCGGAGCCCCGGATCGACGCTTCTCCCGGCCGGCCCCGAGTACCGGAGCCGCTTCCCGGAGAACCCGGCCTCGGCCTCCCGGGCTTGGGAGCCTCGCTGAGCGGCCCCGATCCTCCCCCGGGGAGAGGGTTTGGTTGCTTTTTTGGGGGGAGGGGAGGGTCTCCCGTGATTCGGTGGGTGGCCGCTGCCCGGAAAGAGCCCCGCCTCCCCCCGCAGGCAGACAGCGGCTGGGAAGTCCTCGTGCCCCCCCCGTGAGGTCAAGGGCAGGGGGTCCCCGGTCCCTTCTCCTGCCCCCACCCCGTCCTCCCCCTCCGGTTGTAGCCCCCACCCCAGTTTCTCTCGGGGGAGAGAGGGGTCGCCTCCAACCTTTCTCCCCGAAGGGCTTGTTTGCTTTCCTTTCCTTCCTTCCTTCCTTTTCTCTCTTCTTTCCTTTTTGCTTTGCTTCTTTCCTTCCTTCCTTCTTTCCTTTCTTTCCTTGTTTTTTCTATCCTTCTTTCTTTCCTTCCTTCCTTCTTTCCTTTCTTTCCTTGTTTTTTTCTATCCTTCTTTCTTTCCTTCCTTCCTTTCCTTCCTTCCTTGCTTTCTTCTTCCTTTCCTTCCTTTCCTTGTTTTTTCTATCCTTTCTTTCCTTCCTTCCTTTCCTTCCTTGCTTTCTTCTTCCTTTCCTTCCTTTCCTTTTTTTTTCTATCCTTCTTTCTTTCTTTCCTTCCTTTCCTTCCTTTGTTTCTTTCCTTCCTTGCTTTCTTCTTTTTTTCCTTTCTTGTTTTTCTATTCTTTCTTTCCTTCCTTCCTTTCCTTCCTTGCTATCTTCTTTTTTCCTTCCTTCCTCTTTTTTTTCTTTCTTGCTTCTTCCTTTTCTTTCTTTCCTTCCTTACTTGCTTCCTTCTTTCTTTTTCCTTCCTTCTTTCCTTTCTTTCCTTGTTTTTTTCTATCCTTTCTTTTTTCCTTCCTTTGATTCTTTCCTTTCTTTCCTTGTTTTTTCTATCCTTTGTTTCCTTCCTTTCTTTCCTTCCTTGCTTTCTTCTTTCTTTCCTTCCTTCTTTCCTTTCTTTCTTTCCTTACTTGCTTCCCTCCTTTCTTTCTTTCCTTCCTCCTTTCCTTTCCTTGTTTTTCTATCCTTCCTTCTTTCTTTCCTTCCTTTCTTGCTTCCTTCTTTTCTTTCTTTCTTTCCTTCCTTCTTTCCTTTGTTTCCTTGTTTTTTTCTATCCTTCCTTCTTTCCTTCCTTTCCTTCCTTTCTTGCTTCCTTCTTTTCTTTCTTTCCTTCTTTCTTTCCTTTCTTTCCTTTCTTTCCTCCGTTCTTTCTTTCTTTCCTTCCTTCCTTGCCCCTTTTCCTCCTTCCCTTTTCTTTCTTTCTTTCTTTCTTTCTTTCTTTCTTTCTTTCTTTCTTTCTTTCTTTCTTTCTTTCTTTCTTTCTTTCTTTCTTTCTTTTCTTTCCTCCCTTCTTTCTTTCCTTTCTTTCCTTCCTTTCCTTCCTTCCTTGCTTCCTCCTTTTCTTTCTTCCTTCCTTGCTTCCTCCTTTTCTTCCTTCCTTCCTTCCTTGCTTCCTCTCTTTCTTCCTTCCTTCCTTCCTTTCTTCCTTTCTTTCTTTCTTTCTTTCTTTCTTTCTTTCTTTCTTTCTTTCTTTCTTTCTTTCTTTCTTTCTTTCTTTCTTTCTTTCTTTCTTTCTTTCTTTCTTTCTTTCTTAACACTTTGCTTCTCATCCGAGAAGCTTCTTGTGGACGGAAAAAAGCTTCTTCAAAGGGGCACCGAAGCGTTTTCCCAAGAAATGTTTCTTTAAAGAAACTCAACACATTCCGGTTGCTTCGTTTTCGGAGGTGGGGGCGGGGGGGGCGGAGAAAGAAAGCCTCTTTGGGACAGCCAGGGGAAGGAGACCCTCCGGCGACCTTCAGGCCTTTCTGCTGTCAGCCGGGCAGCCCCCTCCCCACCCCACCCCCTTGGCCTTCCTTCCTTTGAGCCCCCCCTCCCCACAGCCCCCTCCCCTCCCTCCCTCCGACTCTTCTTCCCTTGGGGCGTCTCCCACGGAGCCCACCTGGGACGCCCCTCTTAGCTTGCTTGGCGGAGGACAGATAAGGGACCTGGGAGGTCATCTAGTCCAGCCCCACCCACCCAAGCGGGAGACCCTACCCCACTTCTGACAGTCTCTTCCTGGGAGCCTCCAGTGACGATGGACGTTGGTGCCAATTTTTGACAGGGGGGGGGGGGAGAAGTTTCCTCAAGGGCATTTATTTTGTCGCCTCAGCTCAGCGCCGAGTAGTCCCTTCCTTTATTTATTTTTGGGTGTGTGTGTGTGTGTGTGTGCGCACCATTCTATCCTCCTAACCATTTGGATCCAGAGAGCCAACTTCAGCCAGGCCGGTCCCTCTCGTCCGGTCTGACGGGTAGCAATCGATGGCTAGAGTTTTAAGGGCCAGGCCTCGTCCAGCTCTTTCTGGAGCTGCCTGGGGGGGCAGTGCAGAATCCAGGCCCCTTTGGCCCAAAAGGAAGGAGTGACCCTCCCCCCACTCACAGGCCGATTAGGTGGGCAGGGAGCTGGCCAGAGGCAGAATTCGCCACCTGTGCCCACCTGGATGCCTGGCTGATCATGGGGCCGGGAGAGGCTCCGGGGCTCCTGTGGGAGGAGGGCTGCTGCCCAGGGGCCCCTCCCTTCCTGTCCAGGCAGAAGAGGGAAAGGGGGAGAAACCATCCCAGCCCTCCATGGGCCTGGCTTCTCGCAGACGGGGGTCGCTGTGGGCAGAACTGGAGGCTGCCAGGCGGCCCCTTCCTTCCTTGCTTAGCCCAGGCCCACCCAAGTGGGGTGGGTGGGGGGGTGGGAGGAAGGGTTGGCTGATCCCCCCCCCCCCAGGGCAGGGGTCCCCAAACAGCTTTGCTGGCGGGAGGATTCTGGGAGTTGAAGTCCACCGGTCTTAAAGCGGCCCCGTTTGGGGATCCCCTCCGCACGGTCTGCTTGGAGCTTTCCTTCAAATGCCCCCCACCCAAAAGAGGCTGCGCCACAAGGGCTGAGAAGGTGCCGGCAGCCTATCGGTGCAGGAAAAGGGGGGGCTCTGAAAGGGGAGGGGCCAAAGGGCAGCCCCTCCCCCTCTCCACCGCTCCTCCTCCTCCTCCCTGCCTCCTGGGAAGCCGCAGCTCCCGAGCGCCAGCCAGTCGTGGTGACCGCCATCTGCCTTGCACAATATCCGGAGGGGCAGGAAGCTGTGGGTGGGGGCTAAGGAGGAAGTCTCCAGGGAGAGACTCCTCAACCTGGCATCGGGGGGGGGGGATCCACTGTTATATTAACGTGACACCCTCCCCTTTGCTTTTTCCTCCTCTCCCTCCCTCCCTCCCTCCCTCCCCGAAGACTGCAGGAGTCCGGACAGCTCTTTGCTCAGCAGCTCTCCCCCCTTGCGGGGCCCGGGGCCCTCCTCGCCTGCTGAGCCTCCCCCCCCTCTGCACCCCTCCATGATCGGCTCGGCCATGACCAGCTCCATTGGCGGGCTGGGCTCCCCCTTCTCAGTCATCAGCTCCTCCATGGGCTCTCCGGGGCTCCCGGCCACCCCCTCCATCGGCTACGGACCCGTCAGCAGCCCCCAAGTAAGCAGGGGGCCGGAGTCGGGCAGGCGGGGTGGGGCAGCTGGGACCCCCCCATCTCTGATGTCCCCCTTTACTACTCCCAGATCAACTCCACGGTCAACCTGTCCGGCCTCCACTCGGTCAGCAGCTCGGAAGACGTGAAGCCTCCGGTGGGCATGAGGGTCCTGCCAGGCCACCCCCACAGCGGCTTGGTGCCCGGGAAGAGGCTCTGCGCCATCTGTGGGGACCGGTCCTCAGGTAGGTGGGGCAGAGGGCTGCCAGAATGAGGGAGGGTCCTTTGAGGGGGAAGGGGCTGGTCTTCGGATGGGCCGGCGGTCAGGATTGCAGCGATCGCCCGAATCCTGATTCTCGAGCCAAACTTCAAAAAACTTCAAAGGATTCCTTAGAGGCGACATACTGGCCCTGCCCTGTATGAAGCCAACTCTGGCCTACGTCATTCCCAGTCCCCTGTGACCCTGTTTCCCCGCCCTCCCTCCCCCCTGGGTGCGTCATAAATCAGATTCTCCAACTAAGGATTTTCCCGGGCAGAAGATTCGGTAGCTTAGTTACTATCTTTGTAAGATAAGCGTGGAATGTGCTTTCGGGCAAAAGCTCTGTTAGGTATAACATTGATACCAAATATGGTTTGGGTGAATAAATATATAAAACTTAGATATCATGGTTTAAGTGCTTATCACTTTAAGCACAATGCAGCAGGCAATTAGCCGATTAAGGGTGCGGTTAGAAGTTACAATATAAGGAAGCATTAGAAGCTGGAAAGCTTACTGCTTGCTGGCTGTCTGTGAGTTTACTGTCTGAGCTGGCTGTAACTGTGTGCTGCTGCGACTAACTGAGATTACTGACTGTGAGTGCCTGTGACTGAACTGTTATTGTTTGCTACTGTTTACTGAATATCCAGCGTTTGTTTCTCTGGAGAGTGAAACCGGAGGAGGAGAAGATATCTTTATCGGCTGATAAAGATATTGCAAGGACTCTTAACTTGGACTATACTAGTGAGTCTTACTGGATGGAAATACTGTGAATGACTTAATGGACTGAATGACAAAGCTTAAACTCTAACTGGATTAAAAACTATTTAAACTACAAACAGTGTTTGTGTTCAGTGTGTGTATACTCTGGGGCCCTTCCGCTCTCCTTGGCTGCCTGGCTTGACTACTGCTGAAATACTCTGCTAGGGGTTAATTCCTCAAACCCTAACATTGGTTATGGGCCCAGCAGCATAGTCTAACTAACCAGGATATAGCAGAGAGAGTTGGTGTGAGTTGCACATTACTGTAAAAACAAACTGTTTTAATTAGTTTAAAATAGTCAAAATATCTGAAGAGCAATGGCACAAGTAAATTTGTCACAACTGTCCATGATATCCAGGCTGGATGGAACAAACTATGTTTCATGGTCAATGAAATGTAGTTTACTTCTACGCAGAGAAGGTTTGTGGGACATTATAGCAAACCCACCAGATGTGAGTAGCTGGGATCCTGCTAATGATGATGATAACGAAAAGTTACAAGACTTTAAACTGAAGAATGAGCAGGCTTTATGCATCATAGGACTGACTCTCTGTGATCAGCAGCTTGTACATATTCGTGGAGAAGAAAATGCTGCAAACTGCTGGGGAGAACCTCAGGAAGATTTATGTTCGGGACAGTGTAGGAGCACATATAAATCTTACACGGAAGCTTTTTCGAACGCATCTTCAGAGGAATGGAGATATGTTAGTTCATTTAAACTGTATGAAAAGCATTTTTCAAGATTTGCAAGAAAAAGAGCTTATATTTAATGAACTGCAACAAGTCTACATAATATTATCTTCATTAGATCAAAGCTATGATGACTATGTGACTTCGTTGGAAGTATTGCCAAAAGAAAGCCTCTCATTAACCGAGATTACAGGCAGGCTACTAGAAGAAGCCAGAAGAAGGCGTGAGCGTGACGAGCTGAGAGAAGATAAGAAAGAAGAGAAATTATCTTCAAAGCTTGAAAGAAAT
This sequence comes from Notechis scutatus, assembly GCF_049901735.1. Classification (NCBI taxonomy): domain Eukaryota; kingdom Metazoa; phylum Chordata; class Lepidosauria; order Squamata; family Elapidae; genus Notechis; species Notechis scutatus. The sequence goes on along the minus strand of NC_142010.1, from coordinate 12,632,814 downwards.
CAGCAAAGCAAACTAAAGCACCTGGAAGAAGAGAATTTATCTTCGACGGCATACACAATTAAAAAGTGTTTTAATTGTGGAGGCAGAGGACATTTGGCAAGATTCTGCAAAAAGAGAAAAAGCCAGAATGTAAAAAAGCCAAAGAAAGCATTTGAACTAGCCACGTTTAGCAACTCTGATGTGAAGAATAATTTATGGGTGGTTGACAGTGGCGCATCCCACTGCATCACAAGAGATAAGACAAAATTTATAAAAATGTCTACAAGTTCTCAACATATGTCTCTTGCAAACGGCTGGAACCTGAAAGCAAAGGGTGAAGGTTTTGCACGTTGTCCGTACATAAACCAGGATATAAAAATGTTGTATGTACCGCAACTAAAGTTTAATTTGCTTTCAGTAAGGGTATTAGATAAATTAGGTTATGTAATTACTTTTAAGGATAATAATTGCATAATTGAAAAAGATAACAAAAGTGTAACTGCAGCTTTAAATGGAACATTATATGTTTTAGATAATAGTAAGAAAGGGAGGCACAAACTGTATTTAATAATATAAAGCCTCATGAAGAATGTATCCATTTATTGCATAGGCGTTTGGGGCATGTAAATTTTAAAATGCTAAAACGTACAGTTGAGTTATCTGAAGGAATAAGGTTAAAACCTTGTGATAAATATTTGCGTTGTAATGTTTGCTGTGAAGATAAGAGCAAAGTATTGCCTGCAAATAGGCTAAATGGTTTCAAAACAAAAGAACCTTTAGAAGTAATATTTGCAGACATCATAGGTCCAAAGAAACCCAGTATGGGGGTGCTAGATATATACTGAGCATTATGGACCATTATTCTAGATATGGGTTTTGCTATTTAATGAAAAGCAAAACTGAAACATATCAACATTTTTCAATTGGCTTAGGTTTGCTGAAAGAAAGTCTAAACGACAACTGATAACCCTGGTGACAGATAATGGCACGGAATTTATTAATAACAAATTCCAGAACAGACTTAAGGTAGCTGGAATAGAGCATAAGAAGTCTGCTCCATACAGGCCAGAACATAACGCTTTTATTGAAAGAAGAGGCCAAACACTACAGGCAATGGTTAGAACAATGTTAAATGATTCTGGGTTACCTGATTCTTTGTGGGGAGGCTACAATGTGTGCTAATAACATATTGAACAATGTTGTTAATACAACAACAGGTGAAATACCATTCACCAGATGGCATGGCAGGAAACCTGATCTAAGTTACCTGCACACATTTGGTGCACCAGCATGGGTGCATATTCCTGCAAAACTCAGAAAAAAGGGCAACATAGAGCTAAAAGATTTTTCTTCGTTGGTTATCAGGCAAACCATAGGGCATATAGATTTTGGGAGAAAGGCACATCTAAAGTGTTATGTAGTGCTAGTGCCCAATTTCTAGAACATGAAGGATGGGAGAAATTAGAACAGGATGCCAATAAAGATGTAATTATTGAATCCTATAGAAATCCCATTAGTTATCCCTGTAACTTTAAAAATAAAGTAAAGAGACAAATACAGGATGAAATAGTGCCCATAGAGGAAGAAACAGATTCAATAGCTGAACAGGATGAGGAAGATGAACAGGTAGTAGTTCAACAAAGTCCTCCTGTAAGCCCTGTAATTCCCAGAAGAACTACACGTGTATCTAGACCGCCTGATAGGTACCAGGCTAACACAGTGTGCCAGATTAATCAAGTTCCTAATTCTGTTGAAGAAATTAAAAGTATCCTAATAAGGAAAAAGAAAAATGGTATGCAGCAATGAATAAGGAACTGAATTCATTAAGTGATATGAAGGTGTATGAGAATGCCAAATTACCTGCAGGAAAGAAATCCATTGGCTGCAAATGGATATTTAAGGTAAAAATAGATAAAGATGGTAATTTAATCCATAAGGCAAGGTTAGTAGCCCAAGGTTTTAGGCAGAATGCTAATGACTATGATGAGGTGTTTGCACCTAGTCTTAAGGCAGCAACCTTGAGGGCAGCTTTAGTGTGGGCAGCTAGTAAAAACTATATAGTTAACCATTTAGATGTGGAAACTGCTTACTTGCACGCCCCATTAAAACATATTATTTATATGAAAAAACCTGTTGGTATTAAAAGTGAAAGTAAGGATAATAATGATTGTTGGTTGTTAAAGAAAAGCCTCTATGGTCTTAAACAATCAGGCTATGAATGGAACCAGTATATTGTAAAGGAACTAGACAATATGGGATTTAAAGCTGGTTTAGCCGATCCATGTCTGTTTAAGAGGGAGACAAATGGGAAAGTATCATTATTATTACTATTCACAGATGACATTGCATTGATAACTGAAACTAATGATGAAGCAAATAAAATTATAGCATCATTAGGAAAGAGAATAAGGATCAAGCAATTAGGGGAGATAAAGAAGTATCTCGGTTTGAATATAAAGAAAACACGGAAAGGTTTTAAGATATCTCAGGAAGATAAGATAAGCAAATTGCTAAAAGATTACAAGATGGAGCTTTGTAAGCCAGCTAAGACTCCAATGAGTCAGGAGTTTAGCAACACTGATGGACAAAGTCCTGAATTTGATAAGGTGATTTATCAATCTTTAATTGGTAGTTTGAGTTATATTAGTAATTGGTCTAGACCAGATATATCGTATGCGTGAATCAGTTGGCTAGATTCAATTCTGCACCATGTGAAAGACACTGGATTGCAGCTAAGAGGATATTAAGATATCTTAAAAAGACAATGAATTATTCATTGTATTTAGAACCAAAGGGTGATTTAATTTTGAGTGCTTATGCAGATGCTAGCTTTGCATCAGAAAGAGACACTAGAAAGTCGACTTCAGGAACAGCCATAATGCTGGGTAATACATTAATAGGCTGGAAGTCAATAAGACAACAGCATATAAGTTTGTCTACTATGGAGGCAGAATTCTCCTGTTTATCATTGTTAAGTACAGAGTTAATAATGTATAAACAAATGTTAATTGATATAGGTATAACTGTAGATTATCCTATAATTATACATGAAGATAATCAGGCAGCAATTCAAATGGCCACAAATATTGGAGTAAAAACAAGGAGCAAGCATACAGATCTAAGATACCTAAATGTGAGACAATCTGTAAGAAGTAAGATGATTCAGCTAGAGTACTGTATGTCGGAGGACAATTTAGCTGATAATTTTACTAAAGCCCAAGGTGCCAGTAAGCACCAGGAGAGTTGTGAAAAATATGGGATAAGATTGTAAAGGTATTATATATTTATTTCACCCAAAAGGGGAGTATGTTAGGTATAACATTGATACCAAATATGGTTTGGGTGAATAAATATATAAAACTTAGATATCATGGTTTAAGTGCTTATCACTTTAAGCACAATGCAGCAGGCAATTAGCCGATTAAGGGTGCGGTTAGAAGTTACAATATAAGGAAGCATTAGAAGCTGGAAAGCTTACTGCTTGCTGGCTGTCTGTGAGTTTACTGTCTGAGCTGGCTGTAACTGTGTGCTGCTGCGACTAACTGAGATTACTGACTGTGAGTGCCTGTGACTGAACTGTTATTGTTTGCTACTGTTTACTGAATATCCAGCGTTTGTTTCTCTGGAGAGTGAAACCGGAGGAGGAGAAGATATCTTTATCGGCTGATAAAGATATTGCAAGGACTCTTAACTTGGACTATACTAGTGAGTCTTACTGGATGGAAATACTGTGAATGACTTAATGGACTGAATGACAAAGCTTAAACTCTAACTGGATTAAAAACTATTTAAACTACAAACAGTGTTTGTGTTCAGTGTGTGTATACTCTGGGGCCCTTCCGCTCTCCTTGGCTGCCTGGCTTGACTACTGCTGAAATACTCTGCTAGGGGTTAATTCCTCAAACCCTAACAAGCTCTGCTATTTGAGTTACAATTTTTGAAAGGTAAAGAGTCGGAGTTGTACTTTCGCTTTCAAACTGCTGCACTGCTCTTCCAGATTTCCTTCCTCTCTCTCTACCCCCACCCCTTTTTTATGGGAACTATGTCAACTCAAAAACATGCAGAAAATCCAACCAAGCCAGGGGAGGGGTTCGTGAGCATAAGCTTCCAGACCTGCAATCGATTTGTTTTTGTGTGTGTTGTATAGGTCACTTTCAAGAAGTGAGGGGAGCCGAATGTCAACTCATAAAACATTTTGTATACATACTTTATATAGTTGTCAACAGAAAAAAGGGGGGAGTTTCAAAGAGCAGGCGGCAGTGTGGAATCGAAAGTACGTTCCACTCATGTTTTCTTCAAAGACTGATTAGATGACTGAAGCTTCTGCCGTGAAAAAATCTAGCTGGAGAGCATGATTGATGACTCTTGCCTATGGACATTTTTGCATTGGATGATACACGCAGAGGGTGGGGGTGGGGGAAAAGCAGGATCAAGGGTGACAGTGAATTAGGTATCTCAGAGTCGGCTACGCCCAGATTAGTGTCGGATGTAGAATGTTAACTTCTAATGCTTTTTAGTTTTGAGAGAGGCTCATGACTTAATTGGAGTAACTGCCAGAATCCTGACACATGTAGGAATCTTTGATGAGTTGACATCGGGAGGGAGGGTGGGGGCCGAGCCGGGCCCAGGGTGAGCCCTCCTCTGCCCTCCCCTCCCCAGGGAAGCACTATGGCGTCTACAGCTGCGAGGGCTGCAAGGGCTTCTTCAAGCGCACCATCCGGAAGGACCTGACCTACACCTGTCGCGACAACAAGGACTGCATCGTGGACAAGCGGCAGCGCAACCGGTGCCAGTACTGCCGCTACCAGAAGTGCCTGGCCACCGGCATGAAGCGGGAAGGTAGCGCAGGGGGAGGGCGGCAGGCAGGGAGCCTCCCAGGGCCGGGCACTGGGGGGAGAGCAGCACCCCTCCCCCTGCTTTGTTCTGGGAGAGGGAGGGGGCTGCCTCCTGGCCCCCACCAACATCCCCCCGCTTTGCCTCCCGATGCAGCCGTGCAGGAGGAGCGCCAGCGAGGCAAGGAGAAGGACGGGGAGGGGAGCTGGCCGGCACCGGGGCCAACGAGGACATGCCGGTGGAGAAGATCCTGGAGGCCGAGCTGGCCGTGGAGCAGAAGTCGGACCAAGGCATTGACGGAGCCGGCACGGGGGGCAGCTCGGTGAGTTGGGGAAGGGGAGCAGCAACGGGACCAGAGCGGTCCCTCCACCACCCCACCGACACAGATGAGGTAAGGGGGCCGGGTGGGGTGGAGGAGGGGGGCTGGGAGGGTCGGGGGAGCTGCCAGTTGGGGTCCCGGTGCTGGCGCCAGTGTCCCCCGTCCCACCCTCCGCCTGCCTGTCTCCCCCCCTTTTTACCTGCAGCCCAATGACCCGGTCACCAACATCTGCCAAGCAGCAGACAAGCAGTTGTTCACCCTGGTGGAGTGGGCCAAGCGCATCCCCCACTTCTCGGAGCTGCCCCTGGATGACCAGGTCATCCTGCTCCGGGCTGGTGAGTTCCCCCTGGTCTGGACCTCGGCCATGCGGGAGGGCCCCCCTGGTGGGGGACACACAGGCACAGCCCCTGGTCTCATGGCAGCCCTCCTCACATCTCCTTCTCCGCCCCCCCCGGCAGGTTGGAACGAGTTGCTCATCGCCTCTTTCTCCCACCGATCCATTGCCGTCAAAGACGGGATCCTCCTGGCCACAGGCCTCCACGTCCACAGGAACAGTGCCCACAGCGCGGGAGTCGGGGCCATCTTCGACAGGTGCGGGGAGGGTGTGTGTGTGTTTATGTGAAGAGGTGCCCCTCCTAAAGGACGAGAGAGACCCCAATTTCCGAAGGGCATGGCCTGTAGGGGATCCCCCTGGCTCCCTCCCTCCCCCTTCAGCCGAGGTTCCCCGCCAAGGCCGGCTGTTCTGTCCCCCCTCCAGGGTACTGACCGAGCTGGTGTCCAAGATGCGCGACATGCGGATGGACAAGACGGAGCTGGGGTGCCTGAGGGCCATCATCCTCTTCAATCCAGGTGGGCCTTTCCATAGCCAACCCCTCCCCCCGCGCGATGTCCCCTGTTGCGATTGGCCAGTGCAGAGGGTAGTGGGGAAGGACGCGGATGAGTCCGGGAGTCTGGGGAGGACTCGGACAAGGGTCCGATGCAGAGATGGGGCCAGGACCATCTGGGAACGGGGTGCTAAACTCCAGAGCCTTTGGAGTCTTGGCAAGGCAGAGGACCCAGGGGAGCCTGTTCCCAGTGTGCGTACGCTCAGAGCTGCTGGAAGGCAGGAGCAGCTAAGACCAAAGGGGCGACTCGGGAGTAAGTGACGTCCCCTCCCCTAAGGGATAGAAGCCAGGCCAAGTTGAGAAAACCTTTGCAGGAAGCAAACTCTTCTGGCTCAGGCTTTGTAAACCGTAATCATTCACAGAACCGACAGGTGAGTGCTTATCTCGGGGAACTAGTTGAGTTTAATTCTGGCTGGGAACGAAAGCAATGACAATTTGTGAATAATTACGGTTTACAAACCTTGGGTCAGAACAAACCCCCCCCTCCAGGAGCATCGCCTCCCCCCTCCTCTTCCTGGGTGTCACCCCCACCCTCACATCTTGCTCTCTTTCCCCTACCACCCCCACCCCGCCGGCAGACGCTAAGGGCCTCTCCAACCCTGGGGAGGTAGAGTTGCTGCGCGAGAAGGTCTACGCCTCCTTGGAGTCCTACTGCAAGCAGAAGTACCCGGATCAGCAGGGAAGGTAGGGCTGGTGGAGGTGGGGGTGGGGAGACAGGGACCCCGGCCCCTCCCAACGGGGGAGGGAGGGGAAAGACTGGCTGCGCTGGGTGGAGGGGAGACTCCCAATCCCTCCCTCCCCCCGTCTCCCTGCCTAGCCTCTCATATTGGGGAGGGGCTTCCCTTCGCCTTCCTGGCTTGTAGAGGGTTCTCCCCCCTCCACCTAGGGGCCTGACCTCCCCTCCCCTTTCTCCCCCCCGCAGGTTTGCCAAACTGCTGCTGCGCCTGCCGGCCTTGCGGTCCATCGGCCTGAAGTGCTTGGAGCACCTCTTCTTCTTCAAGCTCATAGGGGACACACCCATCGACACCTTCTTGATGGAGATGCTGGAAGCCCCCACCAGATGTCCTGACACCCCCTCCCTCCACCCCCTCAATCTCCCCCCTACCCCCACCCCAAGGACCGGAAGTGATGGCTGCCACGAAGGCCGGCCGGGAGCAGCTTCCGCTTCCCCCAGTGCTCTGCGTTGAGGCGGGGGAGGAGGGAGGGAGGGGCTGCACTTCCCAGCCCCGTGGAAGGGTGGGGGGCTAGCCCCCTCCCTCCCCTTTGCATAAACCACGGGGTCCCTCCCCCAGCTGGGCTCTTGAGTGCTTGGGGGAGCGTCTCTTCTTGCCCGGCTCCCCGTAGCTGCGTGAGGAGCCCCCTGGGCAAGGGGAGGCCTCTTCTCGGGGGGGGCAGGAAGGCTCCTTCTCTCCCCCCCTTGCAGATTGGGAAGCGCTGCCCTGCTTCCCCCACCCCCTTTTGGCAGCCCCCCAATCACGGTTCTCAAGTGGTTCCTGTTTTTTTTTTGAGGGAGACCCCTCCCTCTCCTCTCCCGGCTTAGCACTTTGACTGTATCGGCCCTCATCTATGCAAGGGGCACGGCCTGGGGAGGGGGTGGCGGGGGGAGGAGCCCACCGCCCCCACCTCCTCCTGGGGTGCCCAGGGGCTGAGCTCCCCTCCCCTGAGAGGGGAGGGGCTGCCCTGACTGGGGCCGGATCGGAAGCCCCTCCCTGCCCCTCCTCCTCCTTCCCCCTTGCTCCGAGCACCCGCTTTGTAAGGAGGCCTGAGGGGGTGGTGGACGGGGGGTGTCCCTCAGTCTCTCTCCTCCCCCCACAGGCCCATATGCGTCTTGCCGCTTCCTCCCCCCATTTATGTGAAATCCCCCCTAAATAGCCACTTTGGGGGGCTGCTGGTTTAACCAACCTGCTTTCCCCAAAGGCGAATCCTTTGTGACCCCTCAGCTGCCCCCCTTCCTGCTTTCTGTTTCTCCTCCCCCCCATTTTAATTGATTTGGGCGTCCGGGGCACCCTCTTCGCTCTTCCCGCTGAATCAGGAATGCAGAACTTCTGAGCGTTGTGCAGAGTGTCAGGCTGCGACTTGTCGCCAGGGCTGCCCGGCTATCACGCAAGAGACGGACCTCGGCCTTTTGAGGGGAGGGGAAGAGCACGGGACTCTTGGGGGTGCCCCCTTCAGGTGACGTGGCCGGGCTCCCCCTCAGCACCCCGGACGGCGGTGGCCCCCAGGCGGCTGGATGTGGGGGCCGCGGCTTCCCCAGCCCAGGGAGACCCACCCCCGGCCTTCCCCACCGCCTGCAAACCGGATCCTCGGACGTCCCGACGGCCGCCTCTCTGCCCACGACGGACTCAAAAGTTTCATTGGTTTGGAATCCTAGTTAGGTTTCTCTCTGGCTTGTGCTCGACCTGGTTACGAAAACACAGCTGTTGTGTTTGCATCCTACATACCACGCCAATAAACCATGTATTGTGGTTTCAAGGTAGCAAGTCTGGTTTCTCGGCTGGGTGCAAAGATTCCCCCCTCCCGCAGTCGATCTCCCCCCCTTCTCAGAAAGCTGAGTCTCCTCCTCCCCTCAATCAGGAGGAGAAGGAGCCAGAGTAGTTCTCCCTGCAGTTCTTCTTTGGCCACTGGGGGTGCAGCTGACTGCTTACTTTTCATTGGTTTGGAATCCTAGTTAGGTTTCTCTCTGGCTTGTGGGCGACCTGGTTACGAAAACACAGCTGTTGTGTTTGCATCCTACATACCACGCCAATAAACCATGTATTGTGGTTTCAAGGTAGCAAGTCTGGTTTCTCGGCTGGGTGCAAAGATTCCCCCCTCCCGCAGTCGATCTCCCCCCTTCTCAGAAAGCTGAGTCTCCTCCTCCCCTCAGTCAGGAGGAGAAGGAGCCAGAGTTGTTCTCCCTGCACTTCTTCTTTCGGCCACTGTGGGGTGCAGCTGACTGCTTACTTTTCATTGGTTTGGAATCCTAGTTAGGTTTCTCTCTGGCTTGTGCTCGACCTGGTTACGAAAACACAGCTGTTGTGTTTGCATCCTACATACCACGCCAATAAACCATGTATTGTGGTTTCAAGGTAGCAAGTCTGGTTTCTCGGCTGGGTGCAAAGATTCCCCTCCCTCCCGCGGCCGATCCCCCCCCCCCTTCTCAGAAAGCTGAGTCTCCTCTTCCCCCGCAGTCAGGAGGAGAAGGAGCCAGAGTTGTTCTCCCTGCACTTCTTCTTTCGGCCACTGGGGGGTGCAGCTGGCTGCTTTGCTTACTTTTCCCCACTTCGGGGAAGCCCCCCTCTGCCCCACCGGACTGGCCCCTGCTTCCTCCTGGTTTTGTGATGCTGGAATTGGGGTGGGGGTCTCCTCCCTGGCAGGCCAGTTCTAGGAGGGGGCTCCCTTGTTGGGGCGGGCAGGGGGGGCTCCAAGGTTTCGGGGTGTGTGGGGGGGGGGCGCCCTTCCAACCCTCCCCGGGCAGGACACCGGTTGGGTTTCTTCTTGCAAAGGAGCCTCCAGGAAATTCCCCGCATACCTTGGCCTGGGCTGACCCTCCCGCCCCGCCGCGGCTCCTTTTCGGCCCAGAGGTGCACAGAAGGGCCTTGTCCGCCTTCCCTCCACCCCACCCCCTCTGCCTCTCCCCCCCGTCCGTCCCAGCCGGGAAGCTGCCTTGCCCCGACTCTGGGCCAAGAACAGATAAACAGATCGTCAAAAGAGTTTGGAAGGGACCTGAGAGGGTCATCTAGTCCAACCCTCCCACCATTTCTGACAGATGGCAGCCCAGAGCTCCGGGGGCCCTCCTGAGCATGTGCAAAGGGCAGGCACTTGCAGAGCAAGGGCGGGAGGGGGCCGAGGCAGTGTCTCCTCCCCCCCCCATCCCAGTACTCCAGGGGTCCCCGGAGCGCTTCTCCGCCCGGGCATGGCAAGCCCTCTGCGGCCAGAGCCACCACACCCGCAGCCCAGAATAGCCGCCGGCCGCGCATTCCAGGCCGTCCAGCCGGACTCCACCCAGGGCACCGGGCGGAGGGGTGGGGGTTGGGGAGGGCTCTGGCCACCCCCCCAGCCCCGTTGCCCGGGGTCTTAGGGGGGTGCCTAGGGATGGCACAGATCCTCAAAGAGTATGGAAGGGACCTGAGAGGGTCATCTAGTCCAACCCCTCCCCGCCCAAGCGGGGAGACCCTCCCACCATTTCTGACAGATGGCAGCCCAGATCTCCGGGGGGCTCCTAAGCATGTGCAAAGTCCAACCCCCCCCCCTTTGGGGGCTGGGAAGAGCGAGGGCCCTGCACTCTGCGTATGCTCAGAAGCGCTGGTGCGGCCTGTGGACTTGAAGGGCGGCCCCCAAGCCCCCTCTGCCTCCTGTGGAGCCAAACTGGGTCCACCCTCCCCGGGGCCTCGCCTGCCTCTGCAAGGGGGGGAGCTGTGGGGCTGCCCCCCCTTGGCAGGAGGTGGGTGAACCCAGGAGGGCCCAGCAGGGAGAGGGGAGCGGGGGAGGGGCTTTTACCAAAGAGCTGAGAAATGGGGGAGGTGGGCATTTGGCCGGTGGAGGCTGAAGGGGCAGAGGAAGAAGCCCCTTCTGGTGGTGGGTGGGGTGGCTCTTCCCTCCTGCCCCCCCTCCACCTGCAGAGCCAGGAAACAGCCCAGCCCCCCCTTTTTTTTTAGTTTACGAAATAAACTTCATTTACAAAACAATTTTAAAAAACACATACAATTATACAGAAGTAAAGAATGTGTCAATAGAACAATCAACAGATTTCTTTTTTTAATTACACTTGATCATAGGTTTGATAGTTCATAATAAACAAGAATCAATAAGAATTGGCAAGTATTCCTGATCTCTTATAGATGACGTATTAATTCATAATTAATACACGTTGCTCTACTATTTCTATTGGATGATAACTGTATTATTTGATCAATGAAACCTTCGTAATGTTGATGGATGAGAAGAGGAGCATCAGACCATTGTTATTAGCTCCCCCTCCACCTGCAGAGCCAGAGAAACAGCCCTGCCCCCTCTTTTTAAGTTTTTGAAATAAACTTCATTTACAAAACAATTTTAAAAAACACATACAATTATACAGAAGTAAAGAATGTGTCAATAGAACAATCAACAGATTTCTTTTTTAATTACATTTGATAATAGATTTGATAGTTCATCATAAATAAGAATTGGCAAGTATTCTTATCTCTCATAGATGACATATTAATTCATAAGAAATACACATTACTCGACTATTTCTATTGGATGATAACTGTATTATTTGATCAATGATAGTTCATAATCAACAATGATCAATAAGAATTGGCAAGTATTCCTGATCTCTTATAGATGACATATTAATAAGTCATACACATTACTCGACTATTTCTATTGGGTGATAACTGTATTATTTGATCAATGATAGTTCATAATCAACAATAAGAAGAATTGGCAAGTATTCCTGATCTCTTATAGATGACATATTAATTCATAAGAAATACACGTTACTCGACTATTTCTATTGGATGATAACTGTATTATTTGATCAATGATAGTTCATAATCAACAATAATCAATAAGAATTGGCAAGTATTCCCGATCTCTTATAGATGACATATTAATAAGTCATACACGTTACTTGACTATTTCTATTGGATGATAACTGTATTATTTGATCAATGAAACCTTCCTAATTATTTATGAGAAGAGGAGCGTGAGTTATTGTTATGATACGTTCAATATACATACGGCTGGCTCTATATAATGTGCTTTCCCGGGTTCGTTTATTCTATACACTCTTTTTTTCCTTGCGCTCTACCCAGCTGTACCATTTATCCCAAACCAGGTAAGACACATTATTAATTCAAAAAAAAAAAGCCATGAATGTGCCGAAATGGAGAGGCGGCTCCCGCTTAGATTAAATGGGAAGGAAGACTCAGCCGGGCCCCAGAGGGCAAGGGCGGGGCGCTGGGTTCTCCGTCCCGGCCAGATCCAAAAACGAAGGCTACAATTAGGCAGGGTGGAGTGAGACAGCGGCAGCAGCGGCACCCCACCCACCCCAAGGCTGCTCCCCAGAGCAAAGGCTGCCCTCCCTCCCTCCCCTGCCTGCAGCCAAAGCCCCCCTCCCTCCCTTCCCCCTGCCTTTTTCTCCCCCCCCCCAGGGCACAGCTGGGGTCCCCCCCCCCCCCCGCCCGGCACCTGCTAGCATCTTTTTGAGAAAGTTGGAAGGGGTGGTTGTGGCGGTGGTGTCACACCTGTGGCCTTTTCTGTCAGAAATGGTGTAGGGTCTCCCTCTTGGGGGGGGGGCAGGGGTTGGGCTAGATGACCTCAAAGGTCCCTTCCCACTCTGATGATCCGTTAGCCTCCCCTGTGCAAGCCAATGTGCATTTTCCAAATATCCCCATATTGTGTCGGGAGGAGGCTGAGGGCGACGTCAGGTCCTTGCCAGCCCCCACCACCACCCACCCTCTCACAGAGCCTGGGAGGATCTCTTGGCCCAGCCCCCACCTCCTCCCCCCCACCCCCTCCCCCTTCTCCCTCCTGCACCGGCCCCACAGAAGGACAGGAAGGCAGCCGGCTAATTTCGGACTCCTAATTGCAGTGTCTCTTCTGGACTCTCCTGGCTCAGCCAGAGGTGGGGGGGAGGGAGGGAGGGAGGGAGGCCCCTGCCAGCCGGCCAAGGAGAGCGCTGGGAAGCGGGACCAACATCTGCCGGAGGGTCGGCCAGCTGTGGCCAAAGAGGGCTTTCTAGGCAGAAGAACTGCAGGCAGGGCAGGGCAGGGCCAGCTGGCACCAGCGGTGAGAAACCAACAGGCAGCTATCACACCGGGGGGAGGGAGGGTGGTTCCTGGCTGCTGTTCGAAAACGGGGACCTCGTGGGGAAAGGGAGACCCCCTTCTGCAGGGGTCCCCCAAACTTGGGCCCCTCTAAGACCGGTGGATTTCAACTCCCAGAATCCTCCAACCAGAAATCTTGCCCGCTTTAAGACTGGCGGACTTCAACTCCCAGAATCCTCCAGCCAGCAAACTTGGCCGCTTTAAGACCGGCGGATTTCAACTCCCAGAATCCTCCAGCCAGCAAACGTGGCCTCTTTAAGACCAGCGGACTTCAACTCCCAGAATCCTCCAGCTAACAAACTTGGCCGCTTTAAGACCGGCGGACTTCAACTCCCAGAATTCTCCAGCTAGCAAACGTGGCCACTTTAAGACCGGCGGACTTCAACTCCCAGAATCCTCCAGCCAGAAATCTTGGCCGCTTTAAGACTGCTGGACTTCAACTCCCAGAATCCTCCAGCCAGCAAACTTGGCCGCTTTAAGACCGGCGGACTTCAACTCCCAGAATCCTCCAGCCAGCAAACGTGGCCACTTTAAGACCGGCGGACTTCAACTCCCAGAATCCTCCAGCCAGAAATCTTGGCTGCTTTAAGACTGCTGGACTTCAACTCCCAGAATCCTCCAGCTAGCATAGCTGCCCACACTAGCGCAGCCACTCTGAGCAAGGTGGCACCATGGTGGCCTGTGGAACTCATGGCTACAAGGGCTCAGACAGGTTTAAAACAGAGTGAAAACTCCTGGGGGGTTTCAAAGCCCAGAGTCCCTTCCTGTTCGGGGGCTGCTGGGCCACCAATGAGGACTCAGAGGAAGAAGAAGGGAGGGGGGAAGCCCTCCAGTGCCCAGGGGAGGGGGCCCATGCCAGGGTGGGCCAGGCTGCGGGCCGTTCTCCTTTCAGCCGAGTGGGGGTCCCCGACTCCCTTCGGCTGCTTTTTACCTTCACGGACTCCAAATGGGGCAGGAATTGGGTTCACGGCCCATGGGGGGGTTCCTGTGAAACAGCCACACCCCAGTGCCAGGGCCTCTTCATTCCCTCTTCATTCTAGGGCTTGCAGGGAGGAACGGAGAAGGGAGCAACATGGGTTGCATGGCTTACGGGGGAAGAAAGGGCCCCGATTCCCTTCATTAGCCACACCTGGGAATGAGAGTTTAAAGGAGATGCATGCTGTGTGCCGCAGCTTCTGGGAACAAACATGAGTTTATCCTGTGTTATAGCGGCTTATATCTGTGTTCCTGGCGCCTTCCCAACCGTGCCTCCAAGTCTGAGATTCTTGCTCCTGCCCTGCCGAAGTAATTACTTCAGCCTGGCTTGTTTGGGCTTTGAGTTACAGTTTGTGTTGACCATGTTTTGGACTTGATTCTCTGCAGCCAAAGGCAGCTCCTGGGAGAGTTTTTCTCCAGCCAAGAAGGTAACCAGGACCTTGGGGGGGGGGGGGGCGAAGTTGGAGCTAATAAAGGGACTCTTACGGACGATCTGTCTGGGTTGCCTTGGTGCCACGCCCCTTTGGGTCATCACAACGAGCTTCCGGAGCCACCCAGGTACCGTTCAAGCTTCCTACTTTATTGCACTCTGCCTGTCGTACAGGAATCTCCCCGGACTGCCAGCCTGGGAACAGACAGACAAAGCTCTCTATAGTGTGTGGTGTGTGTGGTGTGTGTGTGTGTTGGGTTCTGTACCCCCGGCATCTGTGCAAGGAGGCTAATTCAGTGCTTGAGCAGTTTCCACCCCCCGCCGCCACCTGGCGGGGGGGCTCCCCAACAGCAGCCTCTCTTGCCAAGGTGAGACGCACTCCGCGCACCAGGCTGTCCCTGGATCCTGTCCCCCCGGGAAACCTCGGCCCTTCCCTCGCCCCACCCTTTCTGTAACAGAAACAATGACAGTAACAGAGTAACGCAATGGGGGGGGGTGGGGGGAAACTGGGAGGTCATCTAGTCCAACCCCCTGCTACAGGCAGGAGATCTTATACGACTCAGGACCAGTGGCTGTCCCATCTCTTCTTTAAAAAAACTTCCAGTGATGGAACGAACACCCACGGTTTCTGGTGGCAGGCGGTTCCCCTGGCTAATGGTCCTCCCCTGTCGGAGGAAAGTTTCTTCTCTCCCTGCCATCCCTGCACCCAGCTCTGCCCGGGGGTGGGGGTGGGGGGTGGCCGGTTGCCCAGATGGGTCGGCCAGGACCAGCGGCACCTGCTCCCATCCTTTGGGCCAAGGTGTGTGTGTGGCAGGGGGAGGGGGTGGAATAGCAAGGGGGAGGGTCTTCCTTCACAAGGGGAGCGGTTGCCCTTTCTTTGTGGGGGGGGTATCTCCTCCCACCAGACCCCCCCCAGGGATCTTAGCCGGGTCAGACTACAGCTCTCATAATTCCCGGCCGTGCGGCCCTCTCAGATCAGCAGCCCAGGTGGGGCTGCTTGCTGGTGGGGGAGGAGCTGGGTGTGGAAAGGATTCATTTTTTCTTAAATTTATCATTTATTCCTTTATTCCTTTATTCCTTTATTCCTTTATTCCTTTATTTCTTTATTCCTTTATTTATTTGGTTTGTCAATTGCATAATAATAATAATAATAATAATTAATAATAATAATAATAATAATAATAATAATAATAATAATAATAATAATAATAATAATAATAATAATAACAACAAAACAACAATAACAATAATAGGTATAAGTAAAAAACATGGTTATCAATACATGGGTACATATAAGAAAAATAAAAAAATAATAATAAAAGAAACAATAGGACAGGGATGGCAGGCACGTTGGTGTTCTTATGCACCCCCCTAATTCTGATTCTGGGGGTCTCTGGGGTTTGGAGGTGGGGGGAGGCGTTGCTGGCTTAGCAGGAAACATCTGAGGACCTTGCAGCTTGCCTGCGGCTGGGCTCACTTCCTGAGCTGGGCGCGGCCGGGAGGGTGGTGGGGGTGTGGGGGCGGGGCTTCTGCGCCCAGCATCTGTGAAGAGGCCTCTCCTTCGACGGGCTCCCCAGCACCCACCCCTCCCGGGGGCAGAAAGTGGGGTGTCCGTCAAGGAAGCCACACCCACCTCTCCCTGAAATGGGATGGGATGGGGGGGCAGGAGGCTGCCCTCAGTCCCCGCTTGGGGGTCCCACCTGGGCCACCTTTGTACCCCTGCAGGGGTGGGGGGGCAGCCTGGGTCTGAGGAGGGGGGCGTCCATGGGGGCCAAGCCGCTGGTTTATCTAGCCCTCCCGTGGGGTAGGGGGGGCTCCAATGCTGGAAGTTTTCAAGATGTATCCAAAGGAATATAGAATATAGAATATAGAATATAGAAATACCTTTATTGTCGTTGCGTTCAAAATACAGTGAAATTGGAAAGCTACTCCAGCGGTGCCCCAAACAGCACGTGACAATCACACTACACAGTATTTAAAAAGTAAATTAAAGTAATCATCATCATCATCATCATAATACCTAGTCTAAAACCTATTTAAAACATGTATTAAATGAGATAGTTTAAAAAGGCCACTTTATATATAGAACTAAATCACAAATGTTTTCAAGATGTATCCAAAGGAATAGAATAGAATATAGAATACCTTTATTGTCATTGCATTCAAAATACAGTGAAATTGGAAAGATGACAATCACACTACACAGTATTTAAAAAGTAAATTAAAGTAATCATCATCATCATACCTAGTCTAAAACCTATTTAAATCATGTATTAAATTAGATGGTTTAAAAATGCGACTTTATATATAGAACTAAATCACAAATGTTTTCAAGATGTATCCAAAGGAATAGAATAGAATATTCAAAGTACAATGAAATTTGAAAACTACTCCAGCGCAATGCCCCAAACACCACATGACAATCAGACTACACAGTATTTAAAAAGTAAAATAATAATAATAATAATAATAATAATAATAATAATAATAATAATAATAATAATAATAATAATAATATCTAGTCTAAAACCTATTTAAAACATATATTAAATCAGATAGTTTAAAAATGCCACTTTATAGATGTATCAAAAGTAATAGAATAGAATATTCAAAGTACAATGAAATTTGAAAACTACTCCAAGCGCAATGCCCCAAACACATCACAATCAGACTACACAGCATTTAAAAAGTAAAATAACAATAATAATAACAACAATAATAATAATACCTAGTCTAAAACCTATTTAAAGCATGTATTAAATTAGATAGTTTAAAAATGCCACTTTATAGATGTATCAAAAGTTAAGTCACACAACCCACAACTCCACATCCAACCCTACCTCATCCAACCCACCATCACTCAAAACTAGGCACACACACCCCTAACCACCTCTATTCCAACCACAACTGGCCTTAATTGCAAGCTACTCAATGCAAGAAGCCTTGTGAATCAAATACCTGAATGTCTCCTCTTACTAAATTCGACATTATATTTGTCTTATATGTTTTCTTATCTGTGTCCATTTCATGTCCTCATAACTATGTTGGTACCTATGATCTTGTAAGCGATGGACAAATCAAAGAAATCAAAAGAAGAGGTTGGACAACCCATGGCCTGAAGATGGTAGAGGGGGTTGGGCTAGAGGACCTCTGAGGGTCCCTTCCGACCTCTGCTATTCTAAATTCTAAAGGGAACGGCGAAGAAGTGGGTGGTTTTTGTTTTTAAGGGGGCGGCAGGAAGGAGCTAGAGGGACGGCAGGCAGGGTTGGGGGGGAAGGAGGGAGGGCCTTTCGCTGCCCCGAGGGACCCCAGAGGACATCTAGCGGGCCTCCAACCCCGCGCAGGAGGGGAAAGGGAGACAGGCGCCCCCCTCCCTCCCCACGCGGGAAGGGGCGGCCGGCGGGGGCGGGGGCGGTCAGGCCAGGGCGGCCCTGAGGGTTGGGGCGGGGCCGGGGGCCGTCCAGGCCGGCCGGAGAGGCAGAAGGACCGGACGGCGAGCCAGGCTGCCTGGAGCTCCAGCGCCACCGTCTCTGCCTTGGCCGGACACCCCACCCCAGGACCATGGAGCTCGGCCGGCGGCTGCCGCTGGCGCTGCTGGCACTTTCCTCCCTCCTGACCGCTCGGGCAGGTAAGCGCGGCGGACGCGCCTTCGGGGGAGGGAGAGATGGGCACTTTTTGGGGAGAGGGAGGGGGTCTGCCAAGCCAGAATCCCGGCTGGTGGGTGGGTGGGTTGCTGCCCGTCGTGGGGCCAGGCGCGGTGCTTGCCCCCCTTCCGAGCTTGGAATATAGAGTAGGACGGAGGTGGAAAGGGACCGGGCGAGGTCGTCTAGCCCAGCCCCCTCGGCTCAAAGCAGGAGAGCGTTTCCCATTCCAGGCAAGCGACTGTCCAGGGGTCCCAAACTGAAGACTTGAAGACTGGTGGGCTTCAGCTCCCAGAATGCCCCAGCCAGCAGAACTTTCTCTCATCTCTCTCTCTCTCTCTCTCATCTCTCTCTATCGTCTATCATCACTCTATCTCTATCTCTCTATCATCTATCCCTCTCTCTCTCTCTCATCTCTCTTTCTCTCTCTCTCTCTCTCTCTATCGTCTATCATCTATCTCTATCTCTCTATCATTCATCTCTATCTCATCCATCTCTCTCTCTCTCATCTCTTTCTCTCTCTCTCTCTCTCTCGTCTATCATCACTCTATCTCTATCTCTCTATCATCTATCCATCTCTCTCTCTCTCTCTCATCTCTCTCTCTCTCTCTCTATCGTCTATCATCACTCTATCTCTATCTCTCTATCATCTATCCCCCTCTCTCTCTCTCATCTCTCTCTCTCTCTCTCTCCCTCTCTCTCTCTCGTCTATCATCTCTCTATCTCTATCTCTCTATCATCTATCCATCTCTCTCTCTCTCATCTCTTTCTCTCTCTCTCTCTCTCTCGTCTATCATCTCTCTATCTCTATCTCTCTATCATCTATCCATCTCTCTCTCCCTCTCTCTCTCTCGTCTATCATCTATCTCTCTATCTCTCTATCATCTATCCATCCATCCATCCATCCATCCATCCATCTATCTCAGTATCTACCTGTCGTCTATCATCTCTCTATCTCTATCTATCATCTATCCATCTCTCTATCTCTCTCGGTATCTATCTATCTATCTCTCTATCTATCTACAGTATCTATCGTCTATCATCTATCTCTCTATCATCTATTTGTCTATCCATCCATCGTCTGTCTGTCTGTCTGTCTATCTATCTATCTATCTATCTATCTATCTATCTATCTATCCATCCATCCATCCATCCATCCATCCATCTATCTGATATCTATCTATCTATCTATCTAACCATCCCTCCCTCCCTCCCTCTGCAGCCGAGCCCCCCGCCCCCCCCAAACTCGGCGCCTTGAAGACTGCTGGACTCCAGACTCGTCCAGAGCTGGCTGGAGAATTCTGGCCGCCGCTGAGGCCCCCCCGTCTCAAAGAGTTTGGGGGGCTCCCCTAATCCAGTCTCTTCTTCAAGCCCCCCCCCCCTCACCCCAGGGATGACTTCGGAAGGTGAAGCTGCTTCGTGGCTCGCCTCGAGCCCGGCAGGTGGCGGGCGCGTCTCCGACGGGGCTGGTCGCCACGTGGTGAGGTGTTCCCCCCGTTTGGGTCCGGCGGGCGGGAGGGAGGGGCTCCCTCCGCTCCCACTTGGGCTTGTGGCGGGTAAGGGAGGAGGGAGGCCAACAGGCAGCGCTTATCCGCTTTGGAGGCATCGCATCGAAGAACGGGAGCTTGGGGGGCCCTTAGAGGTCTTCTAGTCCAACCCCCCCCCCTCCTTGCTTAGCCGAAGCTGCCAGCCCCGCCGGGGAAAAGGGGGGAAAGGACGGAGCGGCGAGGCAGACGGGAGAGCTGGGGAGCCTCGCCCGCC